>NW_027526203.1:160884473-160911973 GCF_048455015.1 Haemaphysalis longicornis
CTACTTATCGCAACAAAAAAAACACGATGCAAAATTTTTGTGTCAGTGCCCCTTTAAGGGACAAGGAGAGAGCGGAGTGGGTCAAAGAACGAACGCGTGTTAAGGACATATTAGTAGAAATTAAGAAGAAGAAATGTACGTGGGCAGGGCATGTAATGAGAAGAGAAGATAACCGTTGGTCATTAAAGGAGCCATGAAGAGAAAATGCAAGTTGGTTTTATTCGAAAGATTTCGTGTTTTATAGTGCCCCCAGCGCTTGTCCGGATACAAACGGTGCTTTATTCACTGAGAAATTAAACAATTTAGGTTAAAATTTTGATTTTCCCGCTCAATCGTGCGTTTTCGTGGTCCCAAGTGACATCACGGGAATCGACCGCTCTGCAGCCTAGAGTACCTTCATTCACGCATCCGCCGTACAGGGTAGAGACACGTAACGCTGGCGCCGCCATGTTCGGTTGCTCGCTCGCCGCCGAAGCAAGTCATTGTGTCCAAACCGCGCTAAAATTATCGCCGCAACGCGGTTTACTGAAGAAGTTTGAATCATATTGTCTGTTTCGCGTTGCTAGGTCTCGTGGGAAACGAAAAGAATAACGCGTTGAGCCCGTTGGCCCAATTGCGGCGGCACGGGACCGTTCAAAGGTTGTCTCCACCCTGTAGCGGTGTTGGTTTGTTCCCGCGTTTCTTTACGTTCCGTAACCTAGATGGCGCCACCATACCGTGGCAAGCGTTTGGTTTGTTTTTGCCCGCATTTAAACCTGGCTTGTTTTTGTTCTGGGAGAAAATATTCGTTCCCTGAAACAGTGCTCGCTCGACAAATGGGGTCACGTAAGACACCGTTGCTTGCGTCAATCGGCCAGTGTTGTCTGAGACAACCCCAAGCCCCATAGTGCTGTGCAGCTAAACCAAAGCATGCTGTGCGCAGTACGAACAGCAGAACGCACCAGTACTTCTATGTTTACATGTGCTTTCGTAACTTCCACTGTTTGTCCCATCATTCCTATTGCTTTGTAAAGAATGTGCCCTAAATTTAAGCGCAAATCGCTCGTTCGTCTAGTTTGTAAGCTCTACCTAAGTTGCGTCTGCTTCTGCCAGCCTCCGCCAATCGCAGAGCTTAGCCCATGTGACATCACAGGTTCTGTTGCGGGAAATGAGCTGGTGGGTCGCATGACCATTCCCGTTTTTCCTAATTATGTAGCTTATTTGAGCGAAGTTTACGTTAAAAGTGGTGTCAGTATGATTCTAACGAGACAATCTTTTGAATGAACCAAACTTGTGTTTTCTCTTCATGGCTCCTTTAAGGGTAACAGAGTAGATCCCTAGAGAAGGTAAGCGTGGCAGGGGGTGGCAGAATATTAGATGGGCAGATGAGATCAAGAAGTTTGCGGGGATAAATTGGTCGCAGTTAGCACAGGACCGGGGTAATTGGAGATGAATGGGAGAGGCCTTTGCCCTGCAGTGGGATGATGATGATGATGATGATGATGATGACGATGATGATCGGATGTCCTTCGCATCAAACAAGTTGATCGCTTCTCATTTTTTTTCTTTCAGTTAAGTTGCTTGGTACAGTCTTACATCATATGTATAGTTGTTTTGAAAACCCTTGAATGAATATAAAATATTCATTATGCAATTATCTATTAACTTCAATGCGAGGTGTCAATGTTACTCTCGAAACAACATAGCAGCGCAATGCGTGCATAAAGAAACACATTATATACCATTGTCACCCGCTTCCTTAAATTAGGGTGCACTGTCAGAAGATATGGGGAGTCGACTCATGAGAGCCAACAAGCTCCACCGAATCCACAGGGCACAGGTGACAAAGGGGGTGGCCGTTTGATGTGCGGCTTTCGCCGACCAGAGCAGCAAGAATGAGCAAGAGCCTTGAACAAAAAACAGCACAAAGACTTATATTTAGACAGGCAGGTTACAAACACAAGCACGAGGTAACGGATCGATAATGACAGACAACCTAGATGGAATTCAAATACAAGAAACAGTCCAATTAGACAAAATGATACAAACAGGAGCGTTAACAAATGAACATTACGAATCGGAGCAGTTAACTAAAAAGAAACGAACAGTTCGATGCATATGAGAGACAGAGTCCCAGCATATTCACCGACCGGGCCGGATGATGCACCGCTGTCGGAGGCGATTCGGCTACCTGGGAAGCGTGGCTTCGCTGTAGGCCAGGCCGTCCGAGACGATCACGGTGATTCGAGGCCCGGGAGTACTTTGGAGTCCTCCAGGGCGCGGGTCGCCGATGGTGTGATGTACAAACTGGCAGGTGCCGTTGTCAATCACGACGTCCAAACGTAGCTGGTTTGCTTAGGCGCGGCTTCTCTTTTTATAACCGTGCCGGCGCGGAGAGAGAGAGCACAACACACAACGCGCCCGCCACGGTCAGCGAATAACTTCACTCTTCTCCCTTCTAGAATCATCGACGCTCTTTAGAACTGGCAAGGCCACGCGCACCTCCTCGAAAGTACTGGAAGCTTCGACGAAACCGGAGCGGCGGAGGTTTTATTTTTGTTATTTTTCTCGCCGGCGAGCCGGCGAGTGATCGTGTTACCGTCTCTTCGTTCGAGAAAGCTCCATATTGTCTAGGGGCGAATGGAACCGAACTGAATGAATCGAACGACTGCAAGAAGAATTAGGCGCTGTACAATGAAATGGAAAATTTATAAGGTACTTTTAGACGTCGTACGCTCGAGTTTGTGACAACCATTCATGTTTTTGCCACTTAAAAAATGTCCGGCTATTTTGTGCGCAACTATACGCCTCAAGCGCTGCCTGTAGGGGCGCCACTGAAATCCCCCTAGCGGCCCGTTTCGAAAGCAGCCGCGGGAGTCTCCGTCTCGCTCACTGTTGCCGATGCTTTTGCGGCACGTTCACGACTGAGATTTATCGTTTGCGGGCGTTTGAAACCCATGTTTATGTGGCGCAGTCACTCTGTTCGCAAATGGGGTGTGTTTACGAGAGTGTAAATGTTTCTGACGCGATCTTTGTGTGGTACATTCGGCCTGCATAAGCGCCAGGTTTGTTTCACAGGCCAGCATCGCGGAACCAGCGTATGGATGGGGCAGTTTGTAGTTACACTGCCCTGAAATTTACTAACAATGTCTCCGTAACCAGCGTTTCCTCAGATGTTCATGCTACGGCTATACACTGCGGTGTAAATCGGTTTTGTGCGCTTACTTAACCTAGCGGAGCCCTCATATCTGACAGCACGCCAATTACGTTTGCCAATATCATACCTCATATATCGATCATATATATTATATAGCTAGGTTGAAGTTTCTTTTTATGCTAAAAAACAATTCCCTAAACTTAGACACTAGTCCGTATTTAAAACCTAGGAACACTCGCACCGTCAGGGGTAGCCATGCGGGCCAGTTTCTCGCAATTAATGCCAGGGTAGACAGTTTTAAATATTCGTTCCTACCGAGAACAATAGAATACTGGAATGCACATCCACAGGCTGCAATTTCCGCAGTCACGGTTAATCAGTTTGAGTCGTCCCTGTTTCGCCATTACTCACTTATAAGTGATTGATAGCTGCTGTAACGTTTTATTCGTGTGTTTTGCAGTTCCGTGTGCTTCTGTCTTGCGCACGCGCTGTACACATGTTTCTTGGTGTAGTTCCTGCTCATTCCATTGCAGATCACTTGTTGCGCCGCTTGTATGCGGGGATGTTGCTTAGCCGATGAGACCCCGTTGTTGAACACGTGTTGCTTGTCTTCATTGCCGCTATAGCTTGCCACTGCGTGCAAATGGTATCTGTGCTCAAATTTGGTCTTGGTTTTGTGTATGAAAATGCGTCTTTGTATCGGGCTGAGAAGCTTTGTTAGTGTTATTTGTTTTGTTGTCTACCACCCTGTAACGGCCCCACTGGGGCTAACAGTATCATTAAATAAATAAAAAAATAAAAATATCACCACCATTTATTAGCCAGTGTTGCTTAATTGCGCGAACATTCAACGAAAGTACGATGGATAATACAGAATTATTCTCGGGAATCAGCGCTCGACAAACGGTCGTCTTGTCGTGAGGTGAGCGCCCGTAAACATTCATCTGCGACATACTCGGTGGTGGGCATTAAAATCACCGACGATGATGTGTGGACTGGAACAAGTGTGCACCACAGAGCTCAGGTACGTGAAGTCAACGTCCGCGCGTGGAGGTATGTAAGCCCCCATGACCGAAATGACTCGACGCTTGTGCGTTAACGTCACGCAAATATATTCATTTGAAGCATGAGCAGAAAGCGCATGTCTGACGTAAGGTATGTCCTTTCGTACGCATAATAATACCTTGCTGGGTATTCCTTCCTTCTGTGACAACAGGAGAACGTAACCGGAGAGACGAAACGGGGCAGATATGTTTGGCTCACATATAACCACAACTGGGAACTTGTACTTAAACATGCGCTGCCGAAAATCTGACATCCGCCCTCGCAGTCCTCTTGCGTTCCATTGCATCACGAAAGAATTGTGAAGTCTCTCTTCCAGTAAAGTTATGCCGGTTTGTTGCGCCATAATAAATCACTGGAGTGCCTCAATGAGCGGCTCCAACGCATCTAGAACCTGCACCACAATTTTCGCAGATTGACTTTTCAGACCAGCGATGATCGAGTTTTCGCATAGTGTTTAGCAGCTGTTTTTAAGCAACGTGCTCCACAATGCGATTATGGATGCTCTAGAGATTGTGGGTGTAGGCGGCCGACTCTATGAGTGGATTTCCAGTTACCTTACTGGTCGCACAATCTTCATGTCCACGTCTGCCGGTGACACAGGACGCCACGAGGTTAATCGCGGTGTTCCACAAGGAGGAGTACTGAGCACCACCCTCATTAATATTTCCCTAATTGTTAGTGGACAAAATGCCTGAAGTCATCAGAGTCACTATGTACGCTGGCGATATCTGCATCTGGACTTCTGGTGTAACTCAACCGCAGCTGCGAGCCCGTTTACAGCGAGTGGCAACAACGACGTCTCGGTACTTGTGCCGTCAAGGTCTGAGTTTAGCGCCAGAAAAATGCGCCGTTCTTGCATTCACCAGAAAGTCGATGCTCCGGTATCCTATCATTATTTAGGGGACACTGATACCTTACGTCACGCACCACAGATTTTTGGGAGTAACTGTAGACCGCGGTCTGTCGTGGACGAAACACATCGCCTCGTTGAAGACTAAACTTGCAAGCCTTGTACATGTTCTTCGCTTCGTGGCGGGGATGAGATGGGGTCCATCTGAGAGCGCTCTTCTCCAGTTGTACCGGAGCCTGTTTTCGGGGCATCTTCGTTACAGCCTGCCAGCCATTTCAAACCTGCGAACTTCTTCCCGGCGCACATTGGAGGGTTTGCAAGCACAAGCCCTCAGAATATGCTTGAGACTACCACGATGTACCTCTACTGTGGGCACAATTGCCGAGGCACGTGTTTTTCCAATGGATGCACTTGTTTTGGGCGAACCTCTTCGAGTATACCTTAGATGTTTCACAAGGCATGAATACCATCCATTATCGGCTCTTCCTACTACGTGTTCGAGAAGTAGTTTTACGGCAGCCATTTTGCAACACCAACACAGGAGCCCGATTCCCATCAGGTTTCGCCATAATGGTGGTTTCCCAGAATCCTCAGTGGGTACTATCAAAACCATCAATTCACCTTTCCATCCCGGGAATTGGGAAGAAGTCCTCTTTGCCATCAATAGCCCTCAAACAGTTGACTCTAGCGTTCTTGCTAGACAAGTGCGCCGGAACTGTACATGTATATACTGATGGCTCTGTGACTGCATCCCGGTCTACCGCGGCTGTGGTAATTCCAAGCCTATGCGTTACCCGAGGATTCACACTAGACCACAAGACAACTTCTACTGCCACTGAGTTGATTGCCATACGGGAGGCGATTCGTTTAGTCTCCCATGAATCACCTCAAGCGTGGACCCTGTTTTGTGATTCCAAGCCAGCACTCCAGGTCCTCAATGGAGTTATGAGGCAAGGACCTTATTATGCCCTTGCTGCGGAAGTACTCGAATTATGCTCATTGGCACTGCAACAAGGACATGGCCTCACCATTCAGTGGGTACCAGGCCATTTCGGGCTAGCTAGTAACGACTGGGCTGACCAGGAGGCAAAGAAGGTTTCTGCAAATGCAGATGCTGTACGTCTGCCCTTCGCAAGGACGGACACGACCGCCCTTCTGTCTACCATTCTCCGCCACACCTCGGCGAGTCACTGGTTCCACCCTGACAATCGTCATAGAAGACTACACCGCCTGGACCCCGACTGCACGTTTCGGTTACCTCCTGGTATTCAGCGAAACTACGCCACGCTGTTTCACCGACTACGGCTTGGCGTAGCCTTTACCCGCCGCTACAAGCGCCTCATTGGCTTTACGAGTGACCCCGACTGTGAGACATGCCATGCACCAGATACTATTTCGCATGTTCTCTGCCACTGTCCACGCTATGCGCATCCTCGAGAACAATTAGCGAGAATATTGTACCGGTCGGACTGTCGTGTGGTGTCGGAGGAAGTGCTGCTGGGACCTTGGCCAGACGCGAAGCTTTCCCACAAGGCATTTAAAGCTGGGCTGACATTTCTGCGCAGCAGCGGCCTCTCAGAGATATTGTAGTTGAGGCCCATCCGGCTTAACTTTAACGCATGCGCAGTATCGGTATAGGTTGTGGGAACCCAGAGTCCTGGCGCGTTCCCCATTCCTCGCCGCCCGCCGCCGATGCGAGGGGAGAAGGCTCCTTCTCTCTCCTCGGCGGAGCGGCGCTCCCGTCGCGGCGGCGGTGGCGTGGCCGTCGCTCGTCACGTGACCGGCTCTTCGGGGCCCCGGGGGGCCGGTCTCGGTGACAAGCATATCGGGCCAGCAGGCGCCGCACCCTGATTGGTCAAGTCTAAGCACGCTGATTGGTTGGTTTACAAGCGGATGTGACGTCATTTTTAAAAATGTTTTTTTTTTTTTTCTCGCCAGGGCAGTCATTTGGCAGCGTGAGTTCAGAGGACGGTTCTCTGTACCGTGGTTCATCGTTAGTGCAACGCCAGGCAGCCAGGTTCGAGTGATGTCGTTACGCGGAGTTCTAGTTGGCGACAGCCAACTCAAATTCATGTGCAGGTTGAGGCTGCGCTTGTTGCCGTTTGTGGAAACCTGCACATTTAGCTTCGGTGGCCACAACACTCCCCGGCTGTCCGAAGCGGTGTCGCGCTTGCGTTGCCGGCCGGCAGATTTCGCCGTTCTCTATGTTGGGGGGAACGACCTAGATCGGACCGGCGCAGATCCGCAGCGGATATGTGACAGCATCAAGGTGTGTACAGAGGAAACACTCGCACTATTTTGTTTGTCTGTGAAGGCGGGATGGACATTAAATGTCGCCCTATTTGTGTTGTAGGCCCTGGTGACCCAGCTGCAGCGCGAGGTGGCCCCTGCCGTGTACGTCTTCACGGTGCTGCCTCGTTGCTTCCAGTCGGCAAGCGCGAGTTCCACTCGTCGCTTGCTGAACAGGAAGCTAACGGCCACCCTGAAGCGTATGCGGGACGTCTACATACTGAACGCTGAGGTAACAATGGACGAGCTCGTATAGGCCTACGTGTATTGTTTTGTTCTCTAGTGGCTACGTATAACTATATTTCTAACGCTGTCTTAAAAAATTAGAAATTGTACACAACTTTAGCCAGTTTTGCGTGGAAGTATGTGTATAGAAGGTACCATTCTGTTGTAAAAACATGTTGACCGACCACGTGCTTCGCCTGCGACGTCGCTGTGTTCTCGAAATGCATGTTATCAAACTTGCCGTACCCCCTAGCGTTTGCACTGAAATACGTTTATAGAGTCGGAATTAGGAGCTAAAGTCCCACTTTGTATGAAACTTTCGAGAAGTCCGCCTTACAAAATTAGTAATGGCAGAGTGCCACCAAATGTTTGCTACATGGTTTAATACCCCGGCTACATTAGGATCCGAATGTCATTCAGCATCCGCCGTGCTACACTACAATTTCGATGGTATTTGAAAGATTTCACAATTGATCGCCGTGCTGTAGTGGCACTGTTGTCGCCCCGTTCCGTTTTCGTACAATAAATAATACAACGATCAAATTTAGGAGCAGTCTAAGGCAGTAAAATGATGTCAGATTAGAAGAGGCACCAGTTTTTACTCTAATGTGGCGGCTGTCTTGCGTGTTTTTTTTTTTTTTTTGCGACTGACCCACTGGTTTTGAGAGTATTAAAATTAAATATGTCTGTTTCATATTTTAAGTAAATCAGCAGTGAACAAAGTTCCTCAAACAAAAATATTTTGTTTGTTTTACGTACGGAAGTATTATATTTTTTATTGCCAATCAAAGACGCTGCGTTCAAGACTGCTAGAAATGGCATTTGAAATCCCAAATTTTTCTTTTGGTGCTTATTTGGCTCGAATATCATTTCAGCTGAATGTCATTTCAACACATAGTGTAGCAGGGGCATAAAAAGAACTTATTTATGGCAGAGGCACACTAAATGTTTGCATACATGGTTTAAAAAGAACTTAGTAGTGAACCGATGCCTGCTTCGCATTTCTTCGCGAGTCCTGTTGTTACCAAACATTAAATATCTGTACTGTGAACTGTGCTTGCATTTGCCCTGACAGTCTGCTTGCTTTGTTGTTGAATTTGTGCGCAGCACCGTTTCCTGAACGCGACCAAACAGCCGAAGCGGTCCCTGTTTGCTGCGGATGGATACCACGTGTCGAGGGATCGTGGCATCGACGAGATGTCCGCGATCCTTGTGAAGGCGCTGGCCAGGCGGTACGGGCGGGGCATTCTCTCGCCAGACCGAGCTGCACCTGGTGCCAAGTACACCTTCTCCCGCTGTGTCCGCTGTGGAGCCAAGGGCCACGAGAGGAATGACTGCCTGCAGTACTGCTCGCCATCCTGAGGTGCAACAAGGCACCACCGAAGACCATCGGCTTGCTAAAACGGCCCTTTTCAGGGCCACATATTCGCCTGCCATGCGGGATTCGCTGCAGCCAACCCTTCTCACCCCGTAACCTGCTCTCTCTAGTTGTATGGTCAGCATAAAACCCTACTTGGTGAATAGGTGGTGGAGAAAACTACTTGCACATTCATTGCAGTACAGGCAGCCATGATTTGTGCTTGCCCTAGGCCGAGAGGTGCACTTTCTTTTTATATGCTCTTAATTTCGAAATTCTCGACTTGCATGTACACCTTCTCCCAAACACGAATCAGAAATGGTTTGTTCCACCCAGTTGATGAAGCCTCAGTGCCACCCGCCGCGGTGGCTCAGTGGCTAAGGCGTGGCGCTGCTGAGCACAAAGTCACGGGTTCGATTCCCGGACGTGGCAGCCACTTTTCTGATGGAGGCGAAAAGCAAGAACGCCCGTGTTTGCAAGATTTTGGCGCACGATAAAGATCCCCAGGTGGTCAAAATTAATCCGGAGCCCTCCACTACGGCGCACCTCATTGCCTGCGTTGTATCGGCGCGTTAAACCCTACAATCAATCAAGCCTCAGCGTGTCCTCTGCCCTAGGGAAATTTGCTGCTAATAGCCATGCCACATTTTCTTTCGGCAACCACTGATTTTCACAGAAGATGCCAGACTTGCTTCCATTTACTCAATGTTGCATGGCTGTGTCTGCTTAACACATCATTTCTGCTATATATACTCTTAAGCATCAGCTAACCTGAACCAAAGTAATTATGGCTAGCAATTTTGCAAGGAGTCCTCTAAAATCAGGATTCAAGAATAGCAGTGCATATCTTCATACGAGACAGGCACACTTCATTGCACGACATCCTCATTATTAGCTTTAAAATAGCACTCTACTTGCTGCTGTTCTGCATCAGAGCTTTAGGGCAGTTTACATTGGCATGTTGTAACTTTACAGTGCATCTCGGAAAGCTCACGCATTCTGCAATTAAATGTAGCTGCTGCGTGTTTTTGACCCCCGTCATAATTCTAGGCTTTGCTGCTGCTTTGGCACAAATACTTCGTTGGGCAATTTTATTCATGCTTGCTGCATGAATATTGTCTGTACTGTACTCTTGCCACTGCAGAGAAAGGAATGGATTCAGATGACAGAGCATGCATTTGAAGTCTGTGGGAGGGGCCTTTGTGGTGCAGACTACAGTAGGAGGCCGATTATGCACAAATATTCGTCATCGTGACTCAAAATGGCCATGGCAGCTAACCTGCACCAAGCCATTCTGCTAAGAGACATTATTCTGTTACCTGTTCATGTGCGCTGCATTCTACCATTTAGGATACCGCAAAGTTCGGGGGCTACTATGTAAGCTCCTTTTGCTTGAAAACAAGCGACTTGATCTCTGATGTCTTGAGGTTTGTTGCCTTTTACTGGGTTTCATGATGGTTCTCTAAACACTTACAAACCACTGCATTGCACACACCCTTGATAAGCGTCAAAGTTTCTGAATAAATAAAATTAACCATAAGGCTACCACGTTAGGACGACCCGATTGTTTCGTTGATTATTAGCGAATAAAAAAATTTTGTAACACACAAAGTGCTTATCTATCAACACACCATTAGGAACAATTGTTGAATCATTGCTTTGACAAGTGGAGTTATCTGAAGGGGATTCCTCTTGTTGAAATGTTCCCATTGTGGTGCTCAAAAATCGACACAGCTGTGAAAGACCTTGAAAACCCTCGCATTTCCATCATGAATGCCATTTTTATTGGAATACTGCAGGTGCACAACGAACCACCATGTGGAAAGTTAAGTTGCAGAAGTTCATAATCAAGCGGTACTGTTGCTAGTCTTTCAAATGAGGTGTGCTCGTGGCAGCCTCCACCATGCACTCAATAGTTCCCATTTCCCACCCTGGCCTATATAGCTGTCTGTAGCAAAGAGATGTCTCTGAAGCAAACTTTCCAGGTAAATCATGTTTATTTGGATTAGTATGAATACAGTGTAGGCCCCATTGCCAAGGTAGTGTGGCAACACTCCTATTAGAGCACATCTCAAGCAATAAGGGAAACACCAACTGCAGCCCAGGCGACACATTTCTCAACATGTCTTCAGCTCCCTCAGTGTTGCATTCACAGCTCAAAATGAAAGTTCTTGGAGCACCAGTGACTTGTCCAGTAACAGGTGCAGCAGGCAATGGGGATGGAGCATCTTCATGACAACAGGAACTTGCTGAATACAGAAAAACGAAACACATACAACATGAGTGACCATACTCTGCAGGACTGCATTTTAGGTAGTTGGACTGACAGGTAATAAATGAGTTTGTTCTCAGCTCGCAAAAAAAGCCTAGCACAAGTTTGGGGAGGGGGCGGGGGTAGTGCACATCCAACTGCAGGCAAAAGTGGTGACATTCCAAGGCACTGAAATTTTTGTAGCGCCTGTGAATGTGGTCTCCTAGCAAGCGAAAGAAAATGTACTGAGGCTGTAAGTGAGCCTTCACATCCGTCAACGGTAGCGAAACCCAAATGTCAGTCTGAGCAGGCCACGAGTTATTTTGTAGCATGCTCTGGCAGCATGACAAGCTAAGGAGGGTTGCAGCATGCAGTAACTGAGGACAGCCAGGCTGTAATTGCAGGGAATGAATAGGCAAAATACGATGGTGCCGTTGTGTCAAGATTACGGTGCACATTAAATAGCCCCAGGTTGTCTAAATTAGTCCGTAGCCCTCCACTAAGCTGTGCTTCGTGGCCCAGGTGTTGCTTGTTTTAAGATTAAACTGTAAGCAAAAGCATGCATTTTCTGTTGTACAGGAGTATCTGTCCCCACAGTTGGCCTCTTCTAGCACTGCTAGTTTAGCCGTGGTCAATTGTAGCAGCACCGAATCCCTCCCTCCCCCCCCCCCCTTGGCTATCCAAAAAGAACCCATGGCAGCATGCTACCGAAGCGCGAGTGGATGGGGCTGCAGCACCGGGTGGGCCATTGTGGGCCGTGGCCCAGGGTGGAAGTCCTCTGGAGCTTAACGGGTTCAGGCAGGGTTGGGTATGCACCATCCCGGGGAAACTGGCACTGGATAAGGCGTGCAAGAAAACATACAGGCAGTCCAGAGCAACACTTTCAGCTCCGAGACAGGCTAAGTAGACGGACGGCATGCACACACATAAGCATGATATAGAACTAGCTTTCATTGTTGCGTCACCTGTTGGTCCGCGGGTGCAAGCACCACTCCTACCAAGCAGAGGCATGGGCTTGAGTTGCTTGAAAACTGGACTGGGTGGTTCATCTAGGTTGGCCCAAGCATGTGCTTGGGCCAACCTAGATGAACCACCCAGTCCAGTTTTCAGTCCAAAGATTACCAGCGCGGGATGACATGCAATTTGAATGCAACTGTAGTGCGTACCATAATCACAACACATTTATTATTAATGATACTGCCATCTTTTACCAAACAGGAATGTGCAGGCTGAGTTTTTTAAATGAAGTATATGTTGTGCTAGTTGAAATCTGCTAATACTAACCCGCCTCCTTGGTAGGAGCCTCCCTATCCGCCACCTGGGAGACGCGCTCTCTAGCAGGCAGGCTCTGCTGAGAGAAAAATGTTCTGGCTCACTGCCAGATGCAGCATAACACTGCAGCCTCACCATGGGAAGACCCGAAGGTGTGGGGGGGAGGGGAAGAGAAGGGGGTGTAAAGAGGTGGCACATGTGAATTGACACGGTAGATGCAAAATACATTCTGCGGGCTGAATACATAGAGAAAATGCATGCATATGTACAGTATATACATATTTACCGGATATACATATTTACACTATATACAGATGCTCACTAGCAAGAAGGCACCTCTTGTGTCCATCCGAGCCCATGCAGTGGCTTACCACGCGTCAGCCTCAGCATTATTTAACACTATATACAAATACTTACCAGCAGCCCACATGGCCACGCTCGGAGGCACCTCTGGTGCTCTAACACATGTACCATCCAAGCCATGGCCACGCGGCTGCATGCCTTAAGTTAAAATACTTACCAGCAGCCCACATGACCACGCTCGGAGGCACCTCTGGTGCTCTAACACATGTACCATCCAAGCCATGGCCACGCTGCTGCATGCCTTAAGTTAGACGTAGAGACGCGGCAGCTGCTTGGGTAGGAGAACATGACCAGCAAATGACCTATTAAAAGCTGCCACCGAAACGTTGCCACTCTTGCCCTTTTGCACAAACGCCAATATCAACAGTATTCATGCCCTGATGATGTGCTTATCACATCACTTGCCAAGTCGCCATCCATAATTTGCTTCTTCAGTATTTCTTTCTGATGCTCGGTTGGCTTCGAAAGGCTACTAGATGGGGCTGCCAGCCTGCGCTTTTTTGTGGAGTAAAACCTAGGCTGCTGCATAATCTTCTTGTTCGCTGGTTCTTTTGGCAGATCTGAAACCTTGGAAACATTACGGTCCTTTTCCCACATTTCCAATCCATGGTCCAGAAGCTTGCTCATCTTGTCTTGGGTTTCTGCAGATGAAGATGCATAGCATGTTGCCAATGTTTCCAGCTTTATATTAAATGCAACGGCGCATTCTACACTGGTAGATGCCTTTGTTTTTGTTATGCTGTCAAGCACACGCTTTGCCTCATGTTCCTTGGATACACTGTCAGGCAGCTCCTGCACGTTCTCGTCATCTGTTCTTGCAGCATTACTTGCCATTAGCACAGCATGAATGTGCTTGCAGACAGTGAAGTGGATGAGGTGTTCATCACAACTGCAAGCATACATGTGCACACATACGTTGCATTCGTCACATTTGAGGGGACAGCAGACTTCTTCAGCTACTTTCGAAACAGTGTAGAAGACATCTGGGTTCACCTGGGAAGGCACGCTCCATGTTCCATCCTCATTTGGTTGTACACTGCTAGTGAACTTCTTTGCAGCTTCGTGGCTGTTCAGGATTTTGCTCATTTTCCGAGTCCTCCGACCCTTTAGAATGGCAATGGCCCTGTTCCTGATATTCCTATACGTCATTGTCATCAGAGCAGAAATTAGCCTGTCTACACGACAGTTCTTTTCGCCTTTCATCACATCGTACTTCAAAGTTCTATGCATCCTCTCGAGATGCATGTTGGTGTTCACACCATTCCGAAGTCTATAGCAATAAGGCCAGAGTTGCAGGCGACCTGGAGCTGCGTAGTACCTACTAAAGTACTGCATGAAATCTTCCAAGGCAGGCTCATTTTCTTCCAACTCTATGAAACCCTGCAGGAGGCTCTGGAACTCATCTTGATCAGTGCACGTCATGAGAACACGAACGGCTTTGTAAACAGCTGCTTGAAGCTCATTACCTGGTACAAGGCTGTGGATCTTCTCCCTCCAGTTCTTGTCCACATGCCAAGTGCAAAGAAGCCTGTGTACTGGCTGTCCCATCACAGATTTCCATGCGTCGTAATATTCTATGGCATCGTCGGACATGAAGACGTCAGATGTGATCGCTCCTGTGGCTAGCTTCAGACTTTCAAAAAAGGCCTTCAGCGTTTTCCCATTTGTTCTGTTGCTTATCAAATGAGCTACGGGTACACCTTTCTTATACTCATCTAAAACTAGAAGCGTGGTTAGCTGGAAGTCATAACTGTTAGTTCCATGAGTGGAATCAACGCACACAATGCCAGACCCATATTCGTTTAGCATCTCTTCCTGTAGCTCTGTCATTAATGCTAGAGCAAAATCTTCCTTGCTGAAAGTGTTGTCTTTCCACTGCTCTCCCTGCTGCTTATACAGCCGGACAACTGGCTCATCTTGGGCCTTCATGGCTTCCACCCACATTTTCACGCTTGTTGCATCGTCAGGATGGCACCGTTCTGGAGCAAAAAGGTTGAATTGACGACGAATGTTGTGGAGCTGTATGCGCTCTGTTGCCTGTAAAGGTGTTAAATCAGCTCCACCGATGCTTGCGCTGATCCTATCCATAACTGTGCTCACGCCCACACCTGTTTTAAGCTCTGCTGCTATTTTCGCTCTTTCAGCAGGGGTCATCATCAAGTGAGTAACATCTCTGTCGTGCCCATAGTGGTGCTTTTGATACGACACTTCAACAGAAGCTCCAGGAGTGCCGTCAGCATTTGTGGTAGCAGTTATAGAGGCTAGACAGATCTTGCCAGACTTACAGGATCCTTGACTTTTCATCAAACGCACTCCTTTGCCTCGCCTGGGTGCAGCCGTTCCTGACCTGTGGCAGCGATAGTAGGTCCGCAACTTGCCACCGGCAACGCTTGAGGCACCATGCTGTTTAACGAAGCGACAGCGCTGGCTTTCCTCCTCACCTAATCGCCATTTATCAAAGTCTGCAACAGTGAAAAAAAATGGGAAGAACAGACACATTAGAGAGCCAAAGCATGATGACAGTTTCTATCAGTGGTTAACAGAACACATCGTACTGCCTCATGACAGCCAATGCCTGCAAGCCAACTCATATCCTTTTCCTTTCCCTTTCCCACCCCTCCCCAAAAGAAAACAAGTGGGGAACAAAACCAGCATTAGGAAAACTATGTCTGGTTTACAGCCAATTAGATTTTAATGAGCAGGGGCAAGTGTCCAAAATGTAAATTTCAGAAAAACACAAATAGGCCATTAATAAAAAAAAGCACCAAAATACATGAAAATCACAACACGAAAAGGGCACAGGAGCACAACACTGCAGTTTGAAGAGGTCCTAAACCAATGCCTGCAAGCCATGCAAAGAGGTGAAGTGTTACATAATGCTTGTAGTGTCCACACATGCACGGCTGCTTTTCGAAATGGTATCAAAACACAAAAATGTCGGCCAAGGGCACTTAACTTTCTAGAGAGCAGTGACAAGGTACATTTAGCACTGCTTGCTATCTTTACCGATAAAGCCTATTCAGCACCTCTCACGTTCAGGAACATATGAAAGCTAGATCTGAAACACTGCAGCAATAATTGCACTTTAATACGGTCATGAATGTGGTGGGTGATGCACCTGACCTTACGAAGTGATGCACCTGAGGGTGAGGGTGATGCACCTGACCTTACGAAGAGGGGAAAAAAAGAACGAACACCAACGCGCATCCCCGCAGGCTTGTCAAAAGCAGGGCATGCCCTGCGGGTGTGAGTGCAAGCGTCATGCGCATTATTAGGCAGTTTTAGCATATCGTTACCGTGTTTGCGTTACCAGAATCCAGAGCTTCCATTTACCGCTGAAAACAGTGAAACACGTTTTAGCTATCCGTTTGCGTATCCCGGCCGCCGTAGCAGGTAGCGACGCCTGTTGAATTTGTCTCAAAGCAAATTGCGCATAATTTTGTTGCTAATAGCTATTCGCATTCGTTTAAGGTAACTTGAATATGTCACATTTCAGGTGAAGCATTCACACAAGCTGTAATTGTTTTGAAAATACTGTAGCCATCACCTGTACAGCTTTAAAAAGAAAACGTGTTGGTGGCGCCATCCACTTAGTAAAGTTAGAATCAAAGTAAAATAGAATTTGCCCCAGCGCTAAATATTTAGGCAAGAAATTAGTAAAATTTCTTTACTCCATTAAAAATTACTCCAGTAAAATTACTCCATAACCTACACTACGTTGCCCAGCACAATTTTGGAGGCCTAAAAGCACTTTGCGAGCTCGGAAACTTCTCGGAACTGTTTGAGGCGGGCAAGGCTTAGCACGTGTATGGATAGCCATTTTGCTCGCTCATCTGAGAAAAATGGTCGTTTGTCGCTTTCCTGAGCATTATTTAACAAGAAACACGTAATAAACAGCATCAAGTAAGATTACTTTCACAGGCTGTACCAAGCATAGGTACCAAGCATAAAGCGCCGAGCGCACTGCATTTGTTGTATTCAATACGCGACGGTACACTTTGTCTGCTCAGGAAGCTCGCTGGCGACGGTAAAGCCTGTGCCGGTAAGTTACCGTTCACGTTAACTCTCGCTCATGCGCAGTCGACTCCCGCAAACACGGTAAATGGTAACGTAAACACGGTTACGCTCTCTATTATGTCGCGTTGCCTTGATTCCAAGATTTTTTTTTTTTTTTAGCGCCGCCACGACGGTGGACCGAAACAAAGACACACCGTGCGCTGTGAGTCTTCCTTCCGTTTCGTTCCGCCGTCTTTGCGGCGCTTTTAAACTCTTGCAGTGATGTACCATCTCGCCAAAACCACGGCTCCTCGTCGTAATGTTGTTGTAATATGGTGAACGCGCGCAACTGCCACTTGCGAACGTTACCTTGTTAATACGTTAGGCCTAGAAATTTGGAACGGTCACAACATGAAACAAGCGGAGGTTGATTTTACAGTGACGAATATACGTCGGCTTACATTTCATTTGATTCAGTTTAGCTAACAGCAGGAAAGATACCGCCCTGCATTAATTGCAACGTCGCTGAGCGTGGACTTGACACTTGATAGGCCTACGTTGAGGCCTAACCAAAATTTGTAACACAGTCGCAAACAAAACAATGAAGTCATCGTTTCTATCTAACAATATAATGCCCATTCAATGAATATGAATATCTCTTCGCTCATATTTACATTTTCTTACTTCTAAACGCTGCTCACAGCTATTCAAGGTCACGTGCGATAAAAGTCCTTAAATCACTGAGCACAATACTAGATGAAGCGGATTAACATGGGCGAAATAAAAGCAAACTATCCCAAGTTTTCTTACCTTCAGCGCTGCCGAAGACCAGTTGCACAATCTCAGCGTCGAAATTGTGCATCGCTCTGTGGTGAAGGACGAGGTTGTCAAAAGTTGTAACGCTGTGACCGCATTTGTCACACTTCATGTGGCTTTTTGAGCTTGTCCCCTCTTTGTGGTGCACTTTTCTCTCGTGTTTAAGCATGTCTTTTCGTTGCGAAAACACCTTGTCGCAGTCAGAGCAGCGCCGACGATCCTCATCGGTGGGAGCAGCATTCGACGAGCCCGCCATGCCGCAGAAAAGTAAATACGCTGCAAACGTCGGAGGTCAGAGCAGCGCACCCTCAAGGCAGCACGTCCATAGAGAAAGAAATAGTGGTGCACGTCTTTCTCCCATAAAAAAAAAAAAAAACATTTTTAAAAATGACGTCACATCCGCTTGTAAACCAACCAATCAGCGTGCTTAGACTTGACCAATCAGGGTGCGGCGCCTGCTGGCCCGATATGCTAGTGTCTCGGTGCGCGGGACGGAGGAAGGGCCTCTTGGGTCCCAGCGGGCAACTAGGAGAGACGTGAGTACCGGAGATCCGGCTTCCCCACCTTCCTTTGTCTACCCCCTTGCGCCTGCCTCCTGATCCTCGCCGGACGGCTGGGTCGGGACGAGCGAGAGTCGGCTACGTTATTTGGTGGCACGCCAATAAACGAGTGTTTGGCCGTTTCGTTGTGTTTGTGTGTTCCTTGCTGCTCTCTGCCGCTACGCCTGCCGGCGGTCCGTGGCGGAGTTCAGCCGAGCTAGCCTTGCGGCCGGAACCCTGGTCCCCACAAGGTATCTTCTATACATAGCCATTTATTTATTTCTCCGCCATCTTCATCTCTCTCGTCCTCTATCCACGCTCTTTCCTCCCCTTTCCCTTCCCAGCTGGCCAGATATACTACCATCAGGCCGACCTTTCTGTGTTTTTTCATTTCAATAAAATTCCTCTCTCTCTCTCTACTCGTATATCCTCCGCGAGCAGAGCGGAGGCGGGCTTAGAATATAATCCGCGTCCGCGACTAAACGCTTCTTCGAAACATCGTCATATGTCACAGGGAGCCTGAAAGAGCACAAACTGAAATCACAGGGCCTTTTCAGATACTACACTCTTCCAACGACAGCTTTCATCGCTTTTGAACTGACTACCCCGTATACTTACAAAAATGTGTCCGCCGAACCATCAGCTGTTCGTTGAAGTCGAAAAACAAAAGGAAAGTGAACGCGAGATTTGTGTGTGTAGTTACTAAAACATTCATTGCTTGACTTCGCTCCGTATTTGTACAGCGTCCCCCTCCCCTCCTTCCGCCCATGTCTCGCGAAATAGAAGTGCATTTCGCGTCTAGTTGGTGTGGTGATTCCTACCTGGGTTACGTTTCGACGAACGCCTTTTTCATGTCAGAAGCTGCACTGAGTTTTCTCATTTCCGTTTCTTCCGGACTTTGACAGCATTTATTTTTCTGTAGTTTCATTAACTTTCCTTGATTCTAGCTATAAGGCGTGAGTGGGCCCATATTTAACGAAGCACAGCCTTGTAATATACTTAACATTTTCGCATGACTTATATCCTTATAAAAGGCACAAGTTATTGTCAGGTATTTGGTAATCACATCCCCAAAACATTTTTCTGCAACGTATATATTCGAAATGAAGCCGCATTCGTTGTCCGCGCAGCAAAACGAAACCAACTTCTCACTGTGCCAGCATAAGGTCTATACGATGCGACAGTAGAATTCACGTGTGCGTGACGTATTCGGAGGTGACAGTGGCGATATGATGCTGCCGCTGCCTACGCCCGGAAGAGCGGCGACGAAGCGCGCAGAACCACGTCCTCAGGTAGCTCTTGTTGGCGTTCGAGTGCGCCACGAAGACGCAGCTGCTTTTTAAGTGACTTAAAAGTACTCTTTGCTTATAGACGTCACCATAACAAATTTTATAGGACGGGGAAAGGCGAAAAGAAGCGAAACAGAACCAAAACACTGCACGAGCCCCTATCAGTCACGCAGCGCAAATCCCGTAAGCGCCGCGGAGAAGCGGCGGCAGCCGGCGCAATGATCGCGAAGCTCGAGGCGTATATTTCCTGACTGATCGAGACGGAGACCGCCTGAAAATTTCCAAATGCCAAGAAACCCAAGATATCGCGGTTGGTCCGAACCTATAATCCACCTTAACCGGCCCGCTAATTTCTCTAATCTAAATTAATCAACACACCAATCGCCTTAATTCATATTAGCCCCGCTACTCATTACACTAATCCACCCCGGTCTACCCGCTAATCCGCATTAATCGACTTTAATTCATGCGCCCCTTAATTTTAAGATCGAACAGATGAAAGGTGATATGGCAATGCTGTCACGTCTATTTTAAAAGCGGAGATCAGAATGCTCCAAAAAGTTTTTTCAGTTCTCATTTTCTCTGAGAGAAATGAACAAGGGGCACAATGGCACTGTACAAGGTGAAGCGTCCGTGACGTAGAGGACTGCGCGCGTTTGTGTCTCACTGCTCTTTGTATATAACTGCCTATTCGAACTAGGATAAGTGGAAGATATTGATTTATTGTTGATGGTGTCCATAAAGACCACAACTGGACAGGGATGCATTCGAATTAACAACACATTGAAAACTTTACAGCACTTTAAACAAACACCACACACAAAGGAACCATGTATGTATGTATGTTTGCGTTTATTGGCGCAAGGGTAAAGACCAAAGATCAAAGAGCACCAAAACTATGTTGCGTGGTTTTTCATAGTGAGGTTTGTGCTTAAAATATGTATGAAATGAGTATGATATATCTTAAAATATTGTATATATGGGTGTAGACGGCCCGAAGACTAAAACATGGAGATGTTCATGATGGCGGATGAATGGGACTATGGATAGAACACGACTGTAGCTTGAGCCGAAGAGCATGGTACATGAGCGGGCCCCTCGTAGGAAACATCAGGGCCTAGCCCAATGCTCGTAGGCTCTGAGGTCACGCACTGTATGAGATGAGCTTTAAAAAGTTGATTTCTGCAAGATAACTTAAAAGAGATTTGATTGTGAACATGGGTTCATCTCCTAAAAACAGTGAAGGGTGTAGTGGAATGTTGAAGGTATATATTTTTGGTAAATGCCGTTTTCTGGCCTCATTGCAGGATGTGCACTCAACACACGGAGGACGGAGAGCCGGTCCCCACACTTGTCGCAAACTGTTGGGAGTGCGCCATTCAAAAGATATGCGTGGGTAGCGTACGTGTGACCTATGCGTAGTCTGCAAATCGATACTTCAATGAATCTGTTTAGTTTTTCTGTTGCATACCTTCCTAGGTGTGGTTTTACTGAGTGGAGTTTGTTGTCAGTGTTCTGCCAGCATTTACGGATTCCCCTTCGGATCACTGGCTTCAAATCAAGGTAAGGGACCTGCGCTACGTCAACACCACTACGGAGGGCCGCCAAAGTGGCGTTCTGGTCGGCAATTTCATTGCCCAGAATGCCACTGTGTCCAGGGATCCAGCAAACAAGTATTTTTAGTTTTAGTTTATAAGCAGTCACAAGAGCTTTAAAAAGGTGATTGAGGACAACATTTTTATAGGTTGAAAGGAATCTAGTGCTGTAACCACACTTAGGGAGTCAGTGTAGATAATTGATTCTTGTATTGTGTTCTGTGTAATGTGCTCCACTGTGATTAATATACCATAAGCCTCTGCTGTAAAGATACTGGTATTTCTGTTGGTCCTTGTGCTGGCGAAATCCCGGCCATGTGCAGCACACGACACAGCGGAAGCAGACTTGGAGGCATCTGTGTAAAATGAGGTGTATGGATATGTGTGTTGTAAATGTAAAAAAAATGCTGTAAGATCAATTCACGAGGTGCACGGCGCTTATCAATGAGTTTAAAGGATGTGTCGCAACAAATCGCTGACATTTCCCAAGGCGGGACTACATCGGCGATGGAGGTCTTCATGCACTCATCAAAAGATACACCTATTTCCCCTGCAAGGCCTTTGACACGCAAGGACATAGGGGCAGGGATCGAAGGGCGTGCTTGATATAAACGGGCAGACGAGGCGTCGTTCAGAATAGAACTGCATGGGTGATTCTCCATAGACATTGTTCTGATAGTATAGAGCAGTGCTGTATAAGCACGCTGGTGCTCTAGGCACCAGTGGTCACATTCGAAATAGAGACTTTGAATCGGACTGGTTCTGAATGGTCCCGAAGCAAGGCGAAAGCCCAAATGCAGCACTGAGTCTAACATTTTTAGGGCAGTTTTAGACGCGGACCCATAAATTACGCTTCCGTAGTTCATACGTGACCTAACTAAACTGACAAATAGGCGTAGAAGGCAGTCTTTATCAGCACCATAAGACTGAGGCGACAATACTTTTAAAATGTTCATAGTGTTTAAGCATTTTTGTTTGAGTGTCTTTATGTGCAGTATGGATGTAAACTTTTGGTCAAGTATAACACCTAAAAACTTTTGTTCTTTCTTGACAGGAATTCGTTCTCCGTTCAGTGTGATGTCAGGTTCTGGATGAATTCCACGCTGTCTTGTGAATAAAACACATGTACTTTTCTGAGGATTCAGTTTAAAACCATTTTCTTCTGTCCATTTCGCAAGCCTGATTACGCCTAACTGTATCTGCCTTCCGCATATGGACAGGTTGCATGTTCTAAAGCTAATATGGAAGTCGTCAACGTACATTGAGTAGGAGATTGTGGGTGGCAACGATTTCCCAAGCGAATTCATTTTAACTACAAACAGAGGACAGCTTAACACTCCACCTTGAGGAACACCATTTTCTTGTGTGCACGTTCCAGATACCGCTGTCCCTACTCTTACTCTAAAGGTTCGGTGTGACAAATAACTTTCAATAGTGTTCAACATGTGGACACACCGAATGCCTTGAGATCAAGCAGTATGCCGTGGCGCCAAGTTGTTTCATATGCGTTTTCCAAGACAAATAAAACAGAAAGACAGTGCTGTTTGTGGATGAAAGCATCTTTGACATAAGTCTCAAAGACTACTAGCTGGTCAGTTGTGCTTCGACCTCAACGATAACCTGCCTGACAACTGTCCAGGATGCCGCTATATTCAAGAAAGTGCATTAGCCTCTTATTTACCATTTTTTCAAAAAGCTTTCCCAGGCAACTTGTCAGAGCTATTGGTCGGTAACTGGTAGGTAGTGAGGCATCTTTCCCTTCCTTTAATATGGCAACTACAATAGCTTCTCTCCAAGCTCTTGGAAAGTATCCTGCTGCCCAAATTTTATTGAATAGGCGCAGGAGTGTTTGGAGAGTTTCTGTGTGCAGATGTTGAATCAGTGTGTATGATATCCTGTCTGCTCCCGGCGCTGTAGCCTTACATGTTCCTAGGGCAACCAAAAGCTCTGTTAGAGAAAATTTAGAGTTGTATGGTTCGTCAGATGTTTTGTTATCCCTAATAGGTTTTTTCTCCATGGATGATTTATACCGCAAGAGAGTATTCGTGTAGGGAGTAGAACTTGAAACATATTGAAAGTGTTTTGCTAGTGCGTTTGCCTGGTCCTCCAGGGTGCAACCCGCACTGCTAAGGGTAGGATGTGTGTTTTCCGTCCATTAAGCTTTTTAATTCTATTCCATACTTAGCCTGTAACTGTGTACGAATTTATAGAAGTCACAAAAGAGTGCCAGCTTTCCTTTTTGGCTTGCTGGCGAATGCGCCTTCCTTGTTCCTTCGCACGTTTGAAGGAAGTGAGGTTTTGGGAAGGGGGATACCTGCGAAGGATGCCCCATGCCTTATTTTGAGCCTTCCGTGCATGCCGACACTCCTCATTCCACCACGGCTTCCTAGTGTTAGGTGTAGCACCAGACGTTTCCGGAATAGAGCACTCGGCAGCATGAAGAATATGGGCCGCAATCAGTTCACAGGCTTCATAAATGCCCAAATGGCTTATAGATGTGTATGAAAGCTGAGATAACTGTTTATATTTCAGCCGATCTGCACCAGATTCCTTAAACCTTTTATGACAGATCGAACTGTTAGGGCTTTTGTCTATGCCTTTCATGATGGCTGGGAAGTGGTCGCTCCCATAAGGATTATCGTCCACTCCCCATTCAACAGACGGAAAGAGGACAGAAGAGCCGATTGCCAAGTCTATGTGTATGTGTTGTGTGTAGTGTTGTAGTATGTCGGCTGTTTGTGATTGAGTAGACAAGCTCCGGAAGAAAATAAAAGCTTTTCTAGCAAGCGGCCTCGGGCATCTGTCCGTTGAGACCCCCAGAGTTCACTGTGAGCATTAAGGTCGCCCACTAATAAGAAGGGTTCCGGGAGCTCATCTATCAGGGACTCGAATTCTGAGCTCGATAGACGGTAATCCGGGGGAATGTATAGAGAGCAAACTGTTATTAATCTATTAAAGAGGATAGCCCGGACTGCCACAGCTTCGAGGGCAGTGGGAACCGAAGAGGTTGGGAGGGGACAGACTTTTGCAAGACAATCACTACACCACCAGAGGAGTGAGTGCAGCTGTCCCTGTCTCTCCTGAATACCGAGTATCGTTTGAGAAAGTTAGTTTGTGTAGATTTTAAGAGTGTTTCTTGTAGGCATAGGATATTTGGATGGTACTTATGAAGGATTTCGTAGATGTCATCGAGGTTTCTAATTAGTCCCCTACAGTTCCATTGGATAATGCTTTGAACTGCCATGAAAAAATAGAACAGAGATGTTGAGTGTATGTTTTGCTCGGACGGAGATTGCTATGTCCCTGAGCCCGAATCAGGACCAGTGACTCGGGGGGCTTGTGGTTTTTTTCCTGCGGCCAAGACTGCTGCGCTGTTCTTTTGACGACTGTGATGCAGGCCGAGATGGCCCGACATCTATGTCCTCATCTGAGTTTTGCGGCGTTGGCGGAATGGAGAATTTACAGCGCCCGCCCCGCAACGCGTTTGAAGGAATGGCCGAAGATTCAGCCACTACCTTTGTCGATGTGCTGGACATGGCTGCAGAGGAGGGGCCTTCTGTACCCACATCCATCGCCACCGGAGTTTCGGCGGCCGGAGTCTGTGGAGTAGCGACAGCAACGCCACTCCCAGTGCAATTCTGGTCAGGTGCAAGGCCTGCGAGCACCGCTGGCGATGCCTGAGTTGTTTAGCCTGCCAAGGGCAGCATCCCGGGGGGTAGGTGCGCCCCCAAGTCAGTTTCACTGACCTGAGTGGCCGCAGAAACCAGACGCCGCCCCACCCCCCGCGGGCCGCGCTGGCGTAGCTCCCTGAAGGAAGCAGCGCATACCTTTTACGGGCTTCTGGAAATGAGAGATTTTGTGTCACTTTTAGGCTGATGATTTCTTTTTCTTCCTAAACTCCTGGCAAGAGTGACAGTATGCCTCGTGGGGTCCTCCACAGTTGCTGCACTTGAGTTGGGTGCTTTTGCAGTCGTCAGCAGAATGGTCCTGCTCAGAGCACTTTGCACACGTTTGTTTTCCTCGGCACGAATTGCTGCCGTGCCCATATCTCTGGCAGATGAAACAACGTCGCGGGTTTGGTATGTATACTCTGGTCTTACAGTGCAGAAACCCTGCGTTTACATACTCTGGCAAAGTGCATCGATCAAAGGTCAGTATTATGTGCTTTGTCTTAATTTCGTTTCCGTCCAGTCTATGGTGATGCGTCGCACAGCGGTTACCCCCTGCTCCCGCAAACCTTCAAGCAGGTCTGAGTCTGTTTCGTTGATCAGTTCTGGTTGGGAAATGACACCTTGGCAGCTGTTAAGGGTACAGTGGGGAGTTACTGTGATCTCAAGGTCTGCTAGCTTGGTTTGCTTCAAAAGAGTGTTGGACTGCTCTCTACTCTTGACTTCGATCAGCAGGTCTCCGGAAGTGAGCTTTTTAGCTTCATAGTTTTTCCTATCAAACCTTCAATGAACTTTGCAACCAAAAACACAGATTTGCTGGTAACCGGAGTTGCTTTATCAGCTGACTGCATCATTAGGAAGCGTGGGAAGTTGTCAGGGTTGTTGAAGACAAGGTTAGAAATTGGTTTGAAAAGTTCTTCGGTGCGGCCTCGTTTCGGAGGCCGATCAGTTCGTTTGGGTGGAATGGAGAAGGAAGCCATAAAATATGAAATGAATTCGGTGGCAAGGCCAGTCACCCACCACGAAGCCCAACAAGCGAACGTGGCTTTGCAGCCCACGCTAACTGTACGTTGCCACTATAACCCTATGCTCGGGATCTAGGTTGAAGCCTTCGCACAGGGTTAACCCTCGCCGCCTGGAGAAAACGGAGAAATAAAGAAAAGAGAATATGGCAGGACAGGGTTAGGAAGGACAATAGGAAAGCAAAAGAATTCAGAGGAGGACAGGAAAAGGCGACTTGCTGATTCCCCCCAGGTCGGGTCAGACTGGGGGCACCGTCTACGGGAAGCGGGGGCCGATGTGGTGTGTTGCCTCTGCCAGGGGGCCATAAAGGTCCAAAACAACCCTGGCTTTGGCTCAACCACCAGGGTGCCTTTTCCCCGGACACGGCAAAGCCACGCACAGCCAAGGGCGTGGGTGGGTCCAACCCACATGGGCTCGGGGTCCGCGGTGTCGCCACTACCGTCACCTTGAATAGACGAGGCTCCCCTGCGGGCACAAAGGAACCATGAAGAATAATTCATTTTATGTTGCCTCGGATTATACGTTCTATCTTAGCTTATTCTAAAAGCAAAAGAAAAGTTGGGGAGATGGGCAGTATCAGTCTTTCAACGCTTTTCTGGTCACGAAACTCCGTCGTAAAGCTGTGAGAGGGATTTGCTATGCCGCCAAAGCCACCTCGGGGCGGCTCTAGGAGCACACTGGAGGATAGACGAGACCTGCGCACGGCGTCAACGAAGCTAGGCTCCCACGGAATCCGGCAGCATCGACAGCTTGTTTTCGCAGTTTTAGGCAAATAGTCGTTGTTACGGCTTTGGTCATGTTGTGCGGTGACCCTGGGGGGAAATTCCTAAGACTGGCTGCGTAGCGGGGTGTCGCTCCGGCTACAGCAGTACGAGCAAAAAGGTCTCGGTTGTTTTCAGGGTTTGGCCATTGAACGATTAAACTTTTGATTAATATGTTAACGCTTTAGCTGCGATTAATTATTTTACCGGTTAATTATATGAAGTTATGTGAACAAAATAACACAGAAATGTCATGTTGAAATCGCAGGCAAGCGTGTCGAGGATCATATTCGTGTTCAAATGACCTGCCTTACCTCACGACAGAAAATGATGCAAGTATGCTCAGAGATTATAGCGATCAAAACCGCAAGCTGATAGCTAAGACAGACGGGGAAATGGCTACTCTTCACACAAATTTACACCGCCGAAAAAAGGCCTAGCAGTCACGGACACCTTTTTACCCTTGTATGAACAAACTCTGGCTTAAAGGAGCCATGAAGAGAAAATACAACTTCGTTTAATTTGAAAGAACTAGGATTCAGCATCTCACTCAGCTCCATTACAACCACAAAAGGTGTTTTTTAACGAAAAAAAAGCAAGAAGTATTTAAAACTTTCAAATTTTCCTCCACAGTGACGTGTTATGAGTTAGAATGACGTCATACGGGCCAACAATAAAACATAATTTTCAGTGCGTTAACTGCACGTTAGCATTCAAGTGGTGCGGTCAAATGGAACTAGAGGCCCAGTTACAGACGTCCAGTCATGTGTCGCCGCGACAGGTCAGTTAGGCGGCCGCCAATCGCACAAACAAGGTTCCGTGACGTCATAGAAGAGTTGCGGGAAATTGGCTAGGGGTCGCGACTGCTTCACACGTTTTCTTTAATATCTCCGTTATTTTTTCGAAGATTGCCATGATATTGGTATCATTGTTATCGGGACTAAGCAGTCTTTCTAATACACCCAACTTGTTTTTTGTCTTCATGGCTCCTTTAAGTAAGCCACA
>NW_027526203.1:160914473-160985577 GCF_048455015.1 Haemaphysalis longicornis
ACTTCGCCGATTGTCCAAGTTTCTAAACGTCACCACGATTTTGCCAACTCCGTCACTCGGTAGCGCTGTGGCCGGTGAATTTTGCAGCTTGAAAAGCGCACCCACTTCGCAACGTACCAGGTCTTTCTTCGTGCATTGTCGGCCTCCAACTACCTTGATTGATTGTAGGGTTTAACGCGCCGACGCAACGCAGGCGATGAGGCGCGCCGTAGTGGAGGGCTCCGGATTAATTTTGACCACCTGGGGATCTTTAACGTGCGCCGAAATCTCGTACACACGGGCGTTTTTGCTTTTCGCCTCCATCAGAAAAGCGGCCGCCGCGGCCGGGAATCGAACCCGCGACCTCGTGCTCAGCAGCGCAACGCCTTAGCCACTGAGCCACCGCGGCGGGTCCTCCAACTACCTTGGGATCCTTGCGTCTTTCAACGAGAGTGTCACTGACTCCACGGTGAGGAAGTCACTTATGAGCTCTGTAAATGAGGTGGTTAGAGCGATGATCCTCGGGCAGTTGTATCGGGCATCTTTCTTATTGCTATGTAGCGCATGAGATTGGATTCCCTTTTAAAGTGCTTGTTGAAAGATGAAACTCCCACCTCTCGTGAAGATGCGTCAAAAGCGTCCCGTAGGCGAGTCGTTTTTGACGCCTCTAGGCACCTCACGGTGCGGCATGTAACGGATCTGGTCTGGACAAAATGTGCGTATCACTTTGTCTGTGCGTCCATCGTACTGGTATTGCCTATCGGCCTTGTCGGATGTCCCAATCGCTTCTTCGTATGTGGAAAGTCATCGAGTTAACCTATAAGGTCTCGAAAGTGTGTTCTTTGCGGCTTTGTCTACACTACACCGGCCACCGGTACACTACACTACACCGGTACACTACACTACACCGGTAAGTCTACACCGGCCTTTGCGGCTGGTGTAGACTTACATCGGAGGTCTACTTCATGGCGTCCATTTTCCAACCCAATTGAATCTTGAACTTGGACAATAGATTTTCATCAGGATGCTAGTTCGGAGAGTTCTTGAGACCAACAGTGTCTACCTCCCGAAACCACCGAAAAGAGCAAGAAAGGTCTTCATTCTGAGGCGTGTCCGTGCGGAGAACACAGACCAGGCTACTGCCTTTGCTTCTATTGCTCTCTTTCGGAGATAAAGGTCCTTGTAAGGTCCATCCTAGGCTTATATTCACAGCGACCAAAGCAGGATCCGTTTCTTCCCGCTGTACCTGGCTCCTTCCTGGAATGAACTTCCAGATCTGGTCTGACCCAACGAGAAGGCTCATTCCTTGTTTAAACTCCATGCCTGGGAAAGCGATGGTGTCAACCACTGGCTTCCCCTCAGTGACCAGGCGTTGCAGAAACGTGTTGCCCTTCGGTGCTTCAGCCACGTCTTCACAAATGAAAGGCACGACGATGGCTTCAATTTCTGCCGACGTGCTGTCATGTTGACTATGAAGGGTCGTCCTGACGACTTTAAACTTTTTCTTGGGGCCTCCAGATCGGCCGAAAACACTTACGGCCAGATCCGTTTCGCCAATCGCAGCTAACTTGAGCTTAGAGGCGACATCTTGTTTGATGAAAGTCCGCTGACTGCCGTTATCGAAAACTCCACGGACGTTGCAGCAATGTGACGGTGTTTTTATCCACGCCCAGAACGTCTGTAGCAAGACGTCGGTGGAGAGTCGCGGGATTGCTGATTTGCGTGTGCTAACGTGCATCGCTGCATGTCGCGTTTCTGCAGCCTATTCCGGTGGTTTTCGAGCGGTGTCAGTGGTGCACATCGTGGTGGCATGTCGTCGCTTACATGTCCCCACACTGGGCCTTCTTTCGGCAACTCCGTACGAGATGTCCCTGAAACATCGGTCGTCTCTTGCTAGGTGGGTTCGCTTGTCAGCCAAAGGGATGTCGCTCAGACATTCTTCCATTCTATGACGTTTGGCGGGACAGAAAAATCAAGACGAAGTTTGTGCCACGGTTGTGCAGTACGGCAGCGGTCGCAATAAACTGCTGCTTCTTGGGCCCTCGGTCAGTCTCCTCACTTCGTTGAGGCTTGCTGATCTGGAAGCTTCTTTCTCTGCACTCGGCTTCCACTCGCAGGAAAGACAGCCGATGTTCTTTTCTCGTGGAAACGGGGCTCGCAGCAAGGCTTTGCTGTTTGAAGGAATCGACAATGATGTCGCCAGGTATCACCTTTAGGAGCACTTCATTCAGCATAGCCGCGTAAGTAGAAATTGTGATTCCCAAGCTCTCCAATCCCCTTCGGTTCATTTCAACGCTGTCGTGCAGCTTCCTGAAAGCGGTCACGTTACTGGCTGAATCTAGAGGCCTGACTTCCGTAGATTTTCGAAATGCTTCTGCTCGGTCACTTTTGAATTTCCAAACAGATTCTTCAAGATATCAACAGCATCTTGATAACACGACTCTAATCCCTTGCAGACCAGCGATGGCTTCAGCAGCAGCTCCGTCAAGAAGCGAAACCAAGTAGTGGAAACGGTCAATTTTGGACAGCCGGGGATTCTCATGAACGGAATAACGAAACATGTCCCAAAAAGATTGCCACCTAGTTATCGCTCCGTCAAAGCGCGACAGTTCTAGCTTCGGGAGACGTTCTTCAAACTCACGATTAGGTGGTATGGGTTGTCCAGTAGACGTCGCAGCTCGGCGGTCTCCGCTGGCGTCATCAAATAGAGGAGCAGTCTGGAGCGTCGAAGATGACTTCAACACCTCCATGTGATGCTCGAGTAAGGCCAGTGCGCTGTTCGCTGCGTCGTCATACTCCATGACCGAAGCGTAGTCTTCCGCTGCCTGTTCGTCGGTCAGGTGGGCTTCAAACTCGGCGTTAAGTGCGGACAATGCTGCATTGCTCGCTCGAAGACGCCCTTTAAAAACACGAAGGGTGGAAAGGTCCAACTGCTGGGACTGTAGCAGCTGGTCCACCTCGCTGATGATATTCGTGTTCACAGCCCGCCTTGACGCGCGCTTGTTCTTGATCCGTTCCATGCCGGTCGTAGCTTTAGAAAGGCTCAACCAGCTCGTCACGAGAAGGCTCGCCGCAATGCTGGCTTGCTTCCTGGATTTTCGGCACCAATATTACGAAAAGCGAAAGCCGTTCTTCAAAGTTTATTGGCGCTGGTCTAGAGCAATGCTAAGCCGTGCACCGTCATACAAGCGCGACGTTCGGGAAACCCATCCGCATACCTACCGCAGACCCCGTGCGTGCCAACGTGCCACTTCCTTCTCGGAGGGTCTACAATCATCCTTATTGTCCGTGTTGGCGACAAATTAGAAATCCGCAACAGGGACATGGGATGTAGCAAGGACTGTCCGCATAAGGGGGCCATAAAATTCCAGCGACGCCAATATCTTCAAGGTAGCCAAACAACGGATCCAGGACTTTCCGCCGAAATGATGGAGAATGACATAGTCCAAGTATCAGGCTCAGTGTAATTGGTCAAGGGTGACTACATGCCATCTTCTGCTGTAACCGGCTCCTTGCGTCGGTGTAGGCGGAGCACTAAGAGGAATGCTCGACGGTTTCGGGGGTGCCACAGTTGTCGCAATATGAGCTTGGACCCTGGCCTATGCGATGTCAGTAGGCATTAATGAACGCCGCATTGAGTCGCTGTCTATGAAATAACGTTTCCAGCCGGTGAGGTAGCCGTTCTGGCAGCCTCAGTCTCGTCTGTGGGTTAATTGAGAATAGAAAATCATGATAATGTTCCGGAAGGGACCATAAGCGGTTTCTTTCTACTATAGAGCTAGCGTCTTGGTCATAGTTCAGGAATCATTTTTTGTAAAAAAATCTTTCTTTTGTTTTTAATTTCGAGGCCCCTGCGTGCAGCCTCATCTGCTCTCTGATTTCCTAGTACACCACAGTGTCCAGAGAGCCACTGAAGGGTTAGCGATGGCCAGCAGCATACTCGAGATGGTGAAGGTATTTTATTTCGTGCTGGATGGGGTCGTGGATGCTGAAGGAGCTAGCACGTCGCAGTCTCTGTAGGGCGGCTTTCAAATCTGTGAAAATGGTCCATTGTGTCGGTGGCTGACGAAGGATGTACCGGGTGGCTTCTTTGATTCCATAATGCTCAGCTAGTATGATAAGGCGTTACCGAACACCATCCGAGTTTGTGAGCTTCGCTGATGAAGAAAGCTCTTTCATTTTAGTTGTCCCTCTTTTTACTTGAGATGTTTTTAATCCCTTAATAATTTCGTTGGCGGGATTGAAAGGAAAGTTGGCTTCGTGAAGAACGCAAGGCCGGGGTAAATGGAATGGGAGCAACTAGAGTGATTTTCTTATGCAATTTATGCCATCACAGGCAGAAATAGGCCTGAACAGTTGTCATTAAATTCCACCCTTTACGGTTATTATTGGATGTTAAAAATGAATTCAGCTTACTCCTATTCATTTCTTGACTTTCTTTTCGATTTCTACAGAAATGTAACTTCCTAATGTATATGCAACCTTCTCGCAAACGAACTGACACGAGAGAAGACTTCTCCCACTGTTCGTAACAGAAACTAAAAACGAGAACTGATTATCTCTTATCTCTTCTACTGGGCCTCTTGATTTGGCACTACAACTATATCATCTTAATAGCCGCGCCAACAGTATGCCTGAAACCACATAATGCAGCTACCGTGTTAGGTCATTTGTTGACGTACAAACGAGCATTGTCCCCTGCCCTAAGTACGTCCATGTGGCCTCCCCCATCTCTGTAGATGTTATTCAATTCCATTGTATTTGAGACCTATACACCGGATGGAATTTCGGATTTTCCCCCTCAGTCCCATTTACTTCAGCAGCGACTTTTCTGCTGTGTTTAGATTTCTACATATAGACGGTATTAGTGCCCAGGTTTATAAAAACGAACGAAACGAACAATAAATATCGGGCATGTTCCCAAGCTGAGCGATCACCCTGCAAAGCACCTTTATCTCCTCTAATTTACTTATACAGAAGGATCCAGATGATTTGATTGATTGATTGATTGATTGATTGATTGATTGATTGATTGATTGATTGATTGATTGATTGATTGATTGATTGATTGATTGATTGATTGATTGATTGATTGATTGATTGATTGATTGATTGTCGAAATTAACGAGCCGACGATACACAGGCGATGAGGCACTGTAGTGAAGGGCTCCGGATTAATTTTGACCACTTGGGGTTCTTTAACGTGCGCCGAGATAGCGAACACACGGGCGCCTTCGCTTCGCCTCCACCAGAGAAGCGGCCGGTGCGGCCGGGAGTGGAACCCGCGACCCTGGCATCAGCAGCACAACGCCTTGGCCACTAGTCACCTTGGCGGGTAAGGATTCATGTTCCTTCCACGCTTACCAAATTTATGAATCTTTAGTGAATTATCGGCCCTTCGTTGTATGATATTACCCATGCTGCACGTTCATCTTTAGCAGTATAAATTCAATGTCTCTTTTTTTCTTGGCAACTTGCCTGTTTTCTTAATCAAATAAGGCCCATAAAAACGGTGCCTTCTTTTTTCTAAATCAATAAAGTGCACTTGCTTACGCCTTTTATTCCTGGCTTAGGGCTTACAATCAGCGCACAAACCTCCACAGCCAGCGAAAGTTCGCAGCTTCTCTGGACGTCATCGCTCTTGTTTTGAATGTGAACGAAGTAAACGCGAATTACTTGGAATCGGTCGTAACAAGTATGGGCCATGAATGAGGCGCGCCGACATAACGACCCTGTTTATTCTGGACACACATTCATTGCAGGCTTTTGAAGTGATTAGCAAAGAACACTTTGTGCTCGTCTTCGCTGTCTACCGCAGGATCAAAGCCATTTTCTTAAAAACAGAGGGAGTTTCCTTTTTTACGGCATAAAGCGTGACGTCGAAAGCAGTACGCCCGACAGGGCGGTAGCGCCTGCCGCTGCCCACATTGACGTGCCTTGCTTAAGCGTTGCCATTCTGATTCGCAAGGCCACTAACGCCCTATGGCCTGCGCCACTTCAGACATGAGTCAACCGGTGTCATGTCATGTCACTATGACGAACTGGAGTGCCTGGCTATGCTGCAGTCATCAGGAAAACGCAGCCCCCAACTGCGCTGTGTCTTATTTTTGCCTATTCTTTCAGATGGAGAACATTACCCAGTATTCAACCTTCCAGTCGCGCAGTTCTTTGTATACTTTCACCGGCATTATAGCAACATTGAGCGCCGCGCCCCACGTTGAAAGTCGATCTAGGAGGGACCATTCACCGGCGGCTGTGCTCGCGCGAGACGCAAGAGAAGAAAAATGGTCCCCTTCACAAGGTACGCACTGAAAACAGTGCTTCTCTGGTTTGCCGCATGCCATAATTCAAGGCGCGTGTTCTGTCCTAGCTCCCCGCATTTCAATCGGCTCAAGGTCGCTATTGCGATAAACATAACTTTGTCTCTGAATTGACGTGGTCAGGTGGAGCAACTCAACGTTATGGCACGCCGGAGAGAAACTCTCCGAGCGAACGAAGCTCCCCATGCTTGAATGTATAACGTGCGGATCCCACTGAAAATCGAGATTGGCAACGGTAATAAAACCGACCGTGCAAGGATTGCGGTAACACGACATACAGATATATCTGATTATTTCCGACTATCTCATTCTCTGCTATTTTTCCGCGCCTCTATAGACTGCGCCCACGACAGAGAACGGAGAATACCAGACTTCCGTGGGCACTCAAAAAGAGGGGGGAAAACGCAATTCATGGTAAAGCACACATAGAACGTTGTATATATACCGACGTATTATTTGACATTATGCTCTTCAAGTGTCCATGTGTCTCGTTTTTCCGTAATTCAACGGGATAACTTAATCGTGCGTCCCCCCCCCCCCCAAAAAAAAAGAATGAGGCAAAGAACAAAGCCACACGCAAGGTAATACCGAAAACTGACCTGCGGCGGCGAAGCATGCATTGCAAAGCGTCTTATTTGCAAAACCCAATGTCAGAGCGCGTGTACGGTTTTTCGTGTCGAATGATATGCATGACTTTCATGATTTATTTACTTCCCCTTTTGATCGCCGTGTTTCATCCCTGAGGGGCATTGTCGCAAAACCGACCAGCGGGAATTTTCAGAATTACAGTTTATTCCTTCGAGCTCCTATATAACGGCGTGTGTATATGTGTGCGCTTCAAATACGTGGAAAAGTTAGGGTTCATATAACGAATACAGCGGCGCAAATATCCGCACTTTGGAGTATCCAGGGAAAGTGGGCAGGTTTTAGGGAGTTCACAGACGAAAATTTCTTGACTGTCCTTCCCCACCCGTGGATGCCGGGATAGCCTACCTGCTGCATAAAAAGGCCATGGTTTGCATGCTTCACAAATGCATGTCAGAGCAGCTTCTTTAACACGTTGAACACTCGCTGTGATGATACCTGCGAAAAATGTTTTCGCCTGTTCACTTTTTGGAAGGTTTTCTTGACGCTTTGTGAGCTTAATTCCGATTGGTTAATGTACAGGCTTGCGATTGGCGCACAAAGAAGCACGGTTTCTTTAAGAGATGGTACGCTGCGCCATCATCGTCTACTATAGCACCAGCTGTATAAAGCTGCATGACAGAAGTGTTCAGACATTCGTGGTGTTCGCGCACACAAAATGATCATCCCCGTTTCCATCGCATCCTTCGCCGACGCGAGATTTACCAAGAAGCTAAGTCTGTCAAATCATGCCGCAAATAGGCGGCACTCACAGTCTCGCTCCTTTAATCGCAGCGCCATCTTTGAGTTAGACTTTCAACGAGCACTGCGATGTGCTGTCCGTGAACAGAAAGATCAGATCGGGCATATATATTCGCCGAAGATGTGTCACGAATGTGAATGTACGCCTTTGGATGTGCTTAAGTTGATTCGCGCACGGTAGCGCTCTTCATAGTTGTAATCCTCGCGATATAAACATGGTGCTACCAAATACGCTAAACATGAGCTAGCACATCAGGATGGCTAGATGCCGCTGTCTCACCCTTTGAAAGACGACCCTCTCCGTTTTTTTTTTTTTTCTGCCGACGCACGGCCGGGCTACAGCGGCGGCGCCCGCGGCTCCAGCCAGGCCGCGGCCGACGCTGCTGCGTTCGGGACTCCGCCCCCGCGAATTCCAGGTAACGGCTTGCTGAATACCTGGTTTCACTCTTTGTAGAGCCACGTTTTGTGAATTCAAGTGACGTCGCATGAGCAATTGTTGTGGATGTTATTTAATGCGCTGCTTTCCAACCACTTTCACAGCGTGGATTGGAGCCAATTTTTTTAAGTCGGCTTGACAGCGCTACGTAAACGCAGTGCTTTGAAAAATGTTTTACAGGGGCAATATAGGCGGTCTTGGACGAAAGTTGCATTTTTATGTGGCGAAGTTGTGACGCTTCAAGCTCTACAAGTACGTAGATATCCTAGTCGAGTTTACATTTAAATGCTTACGCATTTAATAACGTAGCGCTCGACGTGCGCAGCCGCTGAGCTGCTGACTCCGTTTATCAGTTCGGTGGCGTGAAAAGGGTCTTCGGTCAGCAGAGCTATCCCTCACAGCGCGCGTTGGATCATTACAAAATGCAACTATTATTAACAAATTTGAATGGCGTATGATTTCATTGCCAAGAAGCCAAGTTGCTCCGTGCAGATTGGAATGTGGAAGCAAAACCAGATTTGTCGATCCCTGCCGGGGAGAATTTGAGGTTATGCATGTTTGAGTTTGGCCCTCACTTTATCTACCTGGTGGTTGTCCCCACTTCATGCCTCTCGACGAGTTCTACTTGGTGTCATGTCTTGTTGGTCAGTAGGTAGTAAACGACGCACTGACACTGAAGCACTTGCTCGAAGCATGGCTGCATCTGGCTATAACGCTCCAGAGTTTATAGTCTATGGCAGTCTATGTCGAATTCAGTAAGAAACCAATAATTTTAAATCTTTTAAACTTAGACACAGACATTCTTTGTGGTACACAGCTGTCAGTGGTATGTTATTATTTTGTTAAGGACTCAAACACCACGCAACATTTTAGTAACAGCGTCTTTGAACCACTTGCTATTACGAGTACAATCAAATAAGTACCACAGTTAGAATTGCTTGTAGCTATAAAAGTACGCTACTAAATTTTGGTAATGCTATAGGGCTCAAAATGGGAATATGCTTTTGTTAACAAACTGTATTCTGTACTGCTTTTAACCTGGCTTTTAGTTTTCAACCAGCTGCGCTCAGAGTACCGCCCATTGTTTTACGTAGCGAGGGACGTAAATTGCAAAATCTGTGAAGTGATGGAGCCCGTGAATATTCAACCCTTCAGCGGTCGCCTCCCACGAAAAAGTTTTGGTGACGATCAGTTTCGCCCATGCCTCAGGTTGTATCATTATGTCGAATCACTGTGCTTTGCCATGTAATATATAGCAACACGGCAGTGAACTGTTGCATTACCTAAACATTAGGCCTTATTTCATTCATCTGAAGGAAAAAATAACAATAACACCTGCGCACGTCTTATGAGTTTGTAAATGCGAATGTAAAAATGTCCGACTGAACGCCGTAGAGTGCTGCTGGATATGTTGTCGGCGCAGCCAATGTGATCGGGGGATTTCCCGTGAGCATGGAGAGAGCAAAGCTTAAGAGAGGCCTTCATGTCACTTCTAGTGAAGCCTGTTATGAATCAGCGCGCCGCTGTGCTGCAAGCTTCATGCAGCGCTCTTCTGCTTTGTGGCAGAGCCATATACGTGCTCCTTCCACATGGACGCCTCTCTGTCGGTGACTCAAGCTTGCAGCGACAGCCAACAGATCCCAACATGCGGCAACGTGCCTGGGAACGGCCGGATCGCGGGCGCCTCTCTGTCGGCGTGATTCAAACTTCGGCGGCGGCAAACTTGGCACGCAGACACTTGTCTGAAGGATGCGGACGCCGTTGCGGAGACCTCCTTTCTCCCCTTTCTCGGACTCAGCGTGCGTCGCTGCAACCGACCCCTCACGGACTCTGGAAAGAGTGTTGTGTGTGTCTGTACCATGTCGCGCCGTGTGCAAACAGCACAGATAGATAGATAGATAGATAGAAACTTTATTGTTCATGGGATGGTGGGGCGAATCAGCCGCCTCGGTCCAGGCAGCCGCTGAGGGCCCTGATGATGTGGGCCGCCAGTTCCCGTTGCTGTTGGAGACTCGCCGCAACAGCCAGCCACTCTCCGGTGTAATTGTGTGGTTGGGTAGGGTTGTAGGGGCACTCCCACAGAATGTGGTCCTGGGTAGGGGGAATAAGGCAGTGGGGACAGAGTGGGACAGGGGTGTGAAAACTTGTTTGACCATTATCGCTTTGAGTATAGGCCTCGTGTGCTGGTATGGTGGAGCCACTGAATTTGAACCAGTGGCGCCCCTTGTAGCACCGCGCCGCATTTTTTGCTTGTTCTGTGCTACGCCAGTCCCCGTATCCCGTGCGCAGAGCCAGCGTGACTGCGCGAAGCGGGCCGTGCGTGAACTGTTCGGCGGTTTCTAATAAATGGGAAGCCCTGAGGAATACCAAAAATAACGACTACTTCACCCATGGAAGAAAAAAAGACGCCAGCAACCATGTCTTCGGCATCAATGAAAAAAATCAGATCGAGACAGGGCCGCCTATATAGGCCTGAAACGTGGTGTGATTAAAAAGAATAGTTTAAAATACAAGTGCGGCTGGGGGTAAGCGAAAAATATGGAATATAAATTTCGATGCGTCAGCATTGGAATACCCTAGAGCACAATCTGTGTAATGCCTGGCATAACTGGCGGCCACTATTAATCCTTGCGTAAAGCTTCGTACCGAAAAATGTCGTCGAGTGCTCGGCCATTAACTGTTCTTGTGCGAGTAAGAAGGGCCAAAAGATGTTCCGGTTCGGTTGAAACGCCCAGCGGAAAACGAAGTGGACAGTTGCCGTGAAGAGGACGACAACAAAAGGCGCCCTTTGGAGGCCCAGTGCTGGCGCTAGATTGTGTCAAGATGGCTTTCTTACGGATTAATATCTGAAAAATTGTCAACATTTGCTCGATGCGACTACAAGAAACTTAATTCTAAAAAAGAAACCAACATTTGCGCGGGCGCTGCTAAGGACCCGCTTCATGCGGACTATGTGCCTTCATTTTTTACGGACAACGAAGAGGCGGTTATGACGGCGAGAAAGACAGCGGAAAGGTTTCTTCTTCTTTCTGAAATTCGTACCATTGGCTAAATCTTCCCATGCTCGCCAGCAGCTACGCGAGCCGTAAGGTTCTCGCCGAAAATCAAACGCTTGCGCAAAGCTTTCCTCCTGCAATAAATAAGAACGCTGACACTATATACACGGCCGACAGCGGCGAGGACGACGTCGACTCAACGCAACCAGCAGAAGACCATGACGCATCTGTAACCCCGTGGGAAAGTGTTCAAACGCGGAGCTACCCCATGATGTCACAAAGCGTGCACGTTCTGGCATTGGCGAATCCAGAGGGGGGGTCCGGATGTCCTGACCCCCCCCTCAATTTGGGAATTTGTACCCCCTAGAAGAGGACCCCTCAGGTCGTAGAAAAAGTCTAGCTGAATATTTTTTTCTATTTCTTGTATTTGTTGTTTTAAATATTTCAGTGAATAAAAAAAGACTAATATCCTCATCCTCCTTTTTATCGTCATCATCATCATCATCACTGGTAGAAGCTGACTCCCCCCTCAGAAAAAACCTGGATCCGCCCCTGCGTTCTGGTCCGTGTAGCCTGTGCGACTGCAGGTTGTTTGCACAACTTTTGTTGTGCCAACGGCCAGCAATTTTTACCAGCGCTTGTACGGACGGCCTGCATCAAACTTCCGCCCATGAAGAGGAATGCAACGCCGTGCCGCGCAAAAGGAACCTCGAGGCAGAAGTTCCGCTATACTTCGGCTTGCCAATTTAGCTCCCTTCAGAACTTCGAAATTCTCTCGAAGAATATCAGCGTGGATGAGCAGATGGTACCGTATTATGGTCGACACAGCTGCAAGATACTTATAAACGGGGAACCAATACGCTTTCTTTACAAGGAATGGAGCCTTTGGTATTCATCAGGTTATCCCTACAGCATTGATATCTACTGGTGGGAAAAACGACAGTGAAAGCATTAACGTACTGCTTGGAATACGCATTGTTTTGAACGCTCCCATGTGTGTTGATGTGCCGACAAACCATGTTATTTTCATTGACAATTTTGTCACGCCCCATGCTTAGCTGCAAGATCTGAAAGAACGTGGATTCTCAGCAACGGGAACAATGAGGGAGGTCCTGCTGAAGAAATGCCCACTTCCGGATTCGAAAGAACTAGCCAATCAATGCAGAGGATCTTTTGATTTTATGTGCGATGGCGACGTCCTTGCTGTCAAGTGTAATGACAATAAGTGTGTGTACTTTTCCAAAAATTATGATGGCCTTCACCCAACTGACGCAGCCACCCGCTACATCCAAAAGGAGCGAACGCGAGTTCCAGTTCCCCAGCCGACAGTTGCCCGATACAACAAGCACATGGATGGGGTCGACCTACTCAACAAGTTTATCAGCGACTATCGTCTTTGCCTGCATGGTAAAAATTGGTATTAACCATTACTGAGCAATCTGCTTGTAACACTGTGCGTTCCAGCCGGGAGGCTGTGCAAAGAACTAGGGAGTGAACCGCCACTTGACCATCTTCAGTTCACAAAGCCCATCGTGTAAGGTCTGCTGACCAAGAAGCTGGACACCCGAGAACGGCCTGGCCTTATAGGTGCTCTTGTTTTCCACAGCAAGGAAGGCCGCAGGCATCATTTGAGGCCGCTGGGAAAGCAGAGCCGGTGCCGCCAGTGCACAAAAAAACACCAGTGAAGCGCCAGATGTGCAGCGTTTTCCTCCTCATCCACTTTTCGGCTGCCCACCACGAGTGAAAATAAAGCGCACAAGGAGTACCACGACTTGCTGTTGGCCCACGGGAGGAAGGAAACAACCCCAGCATGGGTACGCTTAGGGCCATTGTTCCCATTTGGGAACACTGTACTTTGCAAACTACTGATGCCAGTGAAATAAAATTTATTTTCCGTGTCAAACTCTACCCTCTAGCCAAGCTGAAATAGTCTGTTTTGTTTTTCTCCCCAACATCTAGTAGTGGTATTTAATAAGTTAAGGTTGGGTTAGATGAACATGTTTAACGTCGGGTGAGAGGCTGCGGTTACGGAGTCATGTGCCCGACGTCCGCGAAAGCCTGCCTAACCCGTGGTCGGTCGCGGTGCAGGCGCCCAGTCAGCGACATGATGGGGGGGGGGGCTCTGTACGGAGGCTGATGAAGGCCAGAGGTTCGGACGTACATGAAGCCTTGCCAGAGGCTTGTGGTCCGTCACCTCATGGTACTTCCAGGGTGGTCTAACGGCAGACAAGGTTGGCGTCTTATCATGCGGCTGGCCCGTATGTACGCAGAGAGAGCTGCTGCCTCTGGAACAAGTCAATGGTTTAGCACATTTATTTATTTTTATTCAGCCTAACACGTGTCTTTCCATTTAGTTAAGTCTTGTCTTTGTATACTGGGACATTCCCATAGCATGCGAGCGAAGCTTGCATGCTCGGGGTAGTGTTTGAATGGGCCGTACAATTCAGAGCGCGCATTTATTATCACGAGTACACAGCAATAGGTGACCGTGCAATACAGCGAAAACCCTGACCAATAACAATGGGCCGTCCAAAGGACCAAAGACGCTGCCAAGATCGAAGTTATTTTGGCCGTCCTCTATAGGGCACTATGGACATGAATATAGGCAGGCCTCCCCTTTGGGCCCAATATAGTTGTTTCCTCCTCCTAAAGTGCGGGTTCCCTAAATTTGAGCTTAACGACGTGATCAGATCGACGTCAGGTCGAGCTGCCCGTACCGCTTCTCGAGGTTTTCCAAGTTGGAGGCCACAACGCAGTGAGCTAGAGCTGCATTTGCATTCCGGGTGCCCTCGGTTCAATTACGATCTAATCCCTTTTTACGACTTAATTACTTTACTTTTATTCTTTTTGCGCCATCGGCCATTTTAGGAGCTGTTTTTTTCTGCTACAGCCCAGGGCGGCGGCTTTTCTGCCGAAGGGCCATTTAACGCTGTCGCATTTGAAATTCATGGCTCCTCATGTTCCCACGTGATTAAAAAATATCACGGCAAAAGCCGTTGGGGCCGGCTATCCCACGGTGCAACTATCGAATATTATGGCTGCCCCAACCTCGAAATTGCGACGCAGGTGCCATGAGGTATTTTGTATGAACTTTATGCCGCTCCCCTCCCACCTAGCCTCCCTCTCAGCTTTACGGAGAGCCCAGTGTTCTTGTGTAGCGCTTCCCTAACTGCAAAAGTTTCACTGCAGCGTATGGCTTCCGAGCGAGCGGATAATTCAGCAGGTGTTTTGGTAACACAGCCTGCCGGCGTGGTCTTCCCTCCTTCCGTGGCTTTCTTGACACGGCGACGTGATAGATCTGCTGCCACGGGCGGAGCGAGGCGCGGCGCGAGTGCGGCTTTAATCCGTATGGCGGCTTTGGAGCGAAACAATAATTATGGCGAAAGCATTAGATATGTTCTTGGAAGGTGACCTTGAACGAACCGGGCGTGACCTGAACGTTGCGAAGACCCAAGAAAGGCAAGCGAACCAAATTATGCCAGCTGTGATTAAAGATAACTAATCACTCTTAACAAACAGGGTAGTACATTCACTAACAGAACTCTAACCAGTTACTTGTCACAGCATCCACTAGGTACTTAGTGCTTTGACCAACTGGCCACGCGTAACCTTGCAAAAAGCTGCGTAACCTTGGTGCTTGTGAGTCCAATGTCAAAAACCTAACTGGAACGCAAAAATCTCCCCCGATTTCTGCATTCCTAATTCTTAATGGGGACTGAGTTCAGTTACTAAGGGGTTATCAAGCGTTGTCGTACTGTTCTCGATGCCTTGCTTAGAACTAACGCGAAAAAAAATTAGTTACAAAACTAGTCACCATAGTGCAGGTTGGTTAGTTTTCATCTCTCCCTCCCCCCCCCCCCCCTCGTTGCCCCATAGCATGCCTGGGGTTTTTAGCCCATAATCTTTTAATATTTTCATCATAGGTCATAAAAAACAGTAAGATAAAAAATTTAAACACCAAAAATAGCGATATCATGAAGGTCTGCTCAATACAGCGCCGTCAACCGATTACCTAGAAATAAAAATGTAAAATTGAAAACATTGACTACGAGCAAACAAAATCTAATATGGCCCGTGCGATTAGCTGAACAAAGCACCCAAAAAACCAACGAAATGCGCTGTCAGGTCTGGCGTGCTCCTCCAAGGCCACCAGGGACACGTAATGGTGAATCTAATGATGCGTGTAAGAATGCTGACGCGTGAGTAGACAATTAAACGAAATGCTGTATTTTTTTATTTCAGCATGATTAATGAAAAACGTCAATTGTGACGGGATGGTCTATTGTCGAGTTGTCCTAAGTTACGAGTTTCCCTAGTGCAAGATGACATATGACGACTTGTCCTACTTGACCAGTTCACCTATGACCCATGACGAGGTGGCTGTGACGGGTTCACTAGTGACGAGTTCTCCTAGACTCCACCACGTCTGTTGGGGCCTCACTTTCACTGTCGGAACCCCTCCCCTGTTCCATTCATATAGCACTAACCTTCCCGAAGTTCTTGGCACGATATTTTTCAGATGCAAACAATGTGACCATATGGTACGAGTAGGAGTCCCGTGCAAACCACGTGACTAGAAAAATTTGGGGAAGACATGACTTTGGATCACAAAATGATGAACCATATATTTGGCAACACCAACCTAAATACACCGATACACATCTAAGGAATATTGAGCATGGGGTTAGGCTTGCTAAGGCGTTGCGCTGCTGAGCACCAGGTCGCGGGTTCGATTCCCGGCCGCGGCGGCCGCTTTTCAGATGGAGGCGAAAAGCAAAAACGCCCGTGTGTACGAGATTTCGGCGCACGATAAAGATCCCCAGGTGGTCAAAATTAATCCGGAGCCCTCCACTACGGCGCGCCTCATCGCCTGCGTTGCGTCGGCGCGTTAAACCCTACAATCAATCAAATGGGGTTAGGCTTGCTACTATAGCGGCAAATTCTATAATGCAAACAAGGGGGACATACATGCTTGAGTGCAATCATTAAAGCCGCAAAAATAAAAATATATATATATAATAAAACAAAAGTGATAGAAAACACGGGAAAGACGCATTAACATATACAGGCAGGTTTTTGAATGCACGGCAGAGACAATATAGAATGCAGCTAACTCCAGCTTAGGTTAATGCGATGGCCAGTTAAATAAAATATACCCCGAAAATTTCAATGAAAGCCGAAAACCACGCTTTTGATTAAACGGCATTCGATAAAACGGCGTTCGATAAAACGGGCATTTTTCCCAGCAGCAGAAGGTCATCTTACAGAGTCTTCAAGAAAATTTATTAATAGCCGATACAAAGACCCGCTGCGTTAAATACTACACGGGTCGCCTAAGCCATACACACTGTATGTATCACTGCGCCACTACACCACTCACTACACACACAGTTCACTCCGCTGTTCTCCACAGTTCACTAGTACACGCACTACTAGAAGCACAATTACTCTGAAAGATCACTGTAGATCCGATCCTCGACAGTTCACGACAACACGCCACCATCAATACAACAGTCAATAGGGTAGAATAGACACTTCTATTTGTTTGTTTACCGCACGGATAAACCTTGTCGACCACCGCTGAAGGAACTGATATTCCCCCAGCGCGGCGAGCTCAGCCTCCAGGTGATCCAATAGACGCGAGCGCATTTTTCGAAGCATTGGAAACGTGCACTTTTGCGGCCGCGCTCTGAGCGCCGCAAAGCCGCGCCTTTTCCAGATGATCTGGGCACCAACACACAGTAAAAACAGAACAAATGCGGTGCGCGACTTTGTCCTCTTATAGAGTCCATGGGCTTGTCGCAAAAATCAAATCTTTTAGCGAAAATTTTACTCTTCTTGCTTTTATACCAAGCAGCAGAAGGTCCTCTTATAGAGTCGGTGAGCTTGCCGCAAAAAAAAAAAAAAAATCTTTCAGCGATAATTTTAGAATTATGCATTTTAATGTGAGCATATACAAATCTGCATGTGGATTTGCAAAAATGTTTTAATAATGATTTGGAGTCGGCAAGTGCTGTAGTTACCATTTTCGATCACTCATAATTTTGTTACTGTCAATGAATGTCACTATCAAACAAGTAGCAGTTACTAAGTGCACGGTCTAGACTACTAACGATAGCGTTTATGGTCCATGCTTAGTGCAAGACCTACGTGCCGTACTGCGGGGTAGTAAAGTTCGTAAAGAGTTGATTGATTGTAGGGTTTAACGCGCCGACGCAACGCAGGCGATGAGGCGCGCCGTAGTGGAGGGCTCCGTATTAATTTTGACCACCTGGGGATCTTTAATGTGCGGCGAAATCTCAAACACACGGGCGTTTTTGTTTTTCGCCTCCATCAGAAAAGCGGCCGCCACGGCCGGGAATCGAACCCGCGACCTCGTGCTCAGCAGCGCAACGCCTTAGCCATTGAGGCACCGCGGCGGGTAAGTTCGTAAAGAGTTAGTAAATACTAACCAATTACTACCGTTTCCGTGGTCTTTTGTTGAGAATGGTGATTATCAGATTAATAATGATTATGTAGGTATTGAAAGTAATGAATAGTAACCTGTATTAAGGTGGCATTGAGGTGAATTAGGATCGGTTAATGATTGATTATGATTTGGTAGTAATGATTGTTAAGGTGGGGTTAAGGCGTCTTCACGGGAATTAGGATAACTTTGAGAAAATAGAATAAGATTAAGATGAATTAGGATTGGTTAAGATGGATTAAGATGGATTAAGAACGGTAAAATAGCGTGTCTGCTATATCGACTGGTGGACGCATATTCTAAAGGTAGCAGTCACAGTATTACGCCAGGCTTTCTCCTTCAAAGCGCGTAAGCCCACTTAAGTGCCCCGGAAAAATCACAGCCAACTCGTCATAGGTGAACTTGTCAAATAGGGAAAGTCATCGTACGCCATCTCGAAATAGACAAACTCGAAACCTCAGGCAACTGGACACTTACCCATCTCGCCACAGTTTTAGTTTTTGCTCAGTCATATCCGAGTGAAAAAAATACAGGAATTCGTACAATTCTCTGCCTATGCGGAAACATTTTTCGACACCCCTCATTCGATTCACCAACCTTAATCTGGCCTTGGAGGAAAACGCCATACCTGACGGCGTATTTTGTTGGTTCTTTTGTGCTTTGTTGACATAATCACGTGATAACCATTTTTTAAAGTTTACATTATTTTTAGGTAACCGGGTGACGGCGCTGTACAGATGTTTGCAGCGGGATCCGGACAGTTTATCGAATGCCGTTATATCGAACGCCGTTTTATCGAAGCCGTTTTATCGAACGCTGTTTTATCGAACGCCGTTTTATTGACGGACGTTTTATTGAAGCCGTTTTATCTAAAGTGTTTTTCTCTGGATTTTTATGTAACAAAATTTGCAGTACCTTTTTTTAGTTTCCTCCTCGCTATGTAATTTGGAAATCTTGTCTCCACAGAGAGCCTATTTAACAGAATTTGGAGCCTTTGTACTAGTTGTCTTTTATTTCCTGCGTGCTTTTTTGTTTTTGGGATGCGCTAAATTTGTCGCCACAATTTTTTTGTTCTGTAATTGCGTGTGTGGTACTGCCATAATGAATCTCCTTGTGTCTTTAGCCCCCTCTGATCCGAAGCATATCATGTCATGGTGGCGTATAGACTAGAATGCCTCGACGTGCTTCATACTTTGTTGTATACACAGCTTTTGTGCTGACACACAATCAATTATTTCGCCGAGCATGTTCTACATAAGTAAGGCCCTTCTTGGCGCTTGTAGGTGCAACGTCAGAAACCTAACTGGAACGCCAGAAAAAGTCAGTCCGGATTTCTGCCTTCCTAATTCTTAATGGGCACTGAGTTCAGTTGCTAAGAGGTTACCAAGCTTTAACCTGCTGCTCTCGAGGCCTTGCTTCGAATAAACGAGAAAAAGTTAAAAAATTAGTCACCATACTACAGGTCGGTTCGTTTTCATCTCCCCCCCCCCCCCCCCCTTCCGCCCTCTTGTCGCACCCCAGCATGTCTGGGGTTCCTAGCCCACACTTTTTTCCATCTTTATCAAGAGGCATAAAAACATTAGGATCAAAAAAGTAAATTCAAATAAACTCCAAAAATAGAGAAGCCGTGAAGCTCCACCACCCGATTGCCTGAAATAAAAATGTCAAATTAATAAAAATTGAGAACGAGCAAACAAATTATATTGTGGCCTGTGCGATTAGCTGAACAAAGCACACAAAAAATGCGCTGTCTGGTCTGGCGTGTACCTCCAAGGCCACCAAGGAAACGTAAGGTTGGTGAGTAGAAGGAGGGGCTTGAGAGTGTTGACGCATAAGTAGAGAATTGTACGAAATCCCGTTTTTTTTTTTTTTTTTGTTTCAGCATGATTAACAAACAACGTAAATTGTGACGGGATGGGCAATTGTCCAGTTGTCCTAGGTTACGAGTTTCTATAGCGCGAGATGACGTATGACGACTTGTCACACTTGACGAGTTCACCTATGACAAGTTGGCTGTGACCGGTTCACTTGTGGCGAGTTCTGCTAGACACCACTACCCCTGTTGGGGCCTCACTTTCATTGTCGAAACCCCCCTCCCTGTTCCATTCATATAGCACTAATCTTTCCCAAGTTCTTGGCACAATATTTCTCCATATGCAAACAATGTGACCACCTGGTCCGAGCAGGGGTCATGTGCAAACCACGTGACTAGAAAAATTGGGGGAGGACAAGACTATCGATCACGTAATGATGAACCATGGCGCAAGGAATATATTTGGCAACACCAACCTAAATACACCGACACACGTCTAAGGAATATTCCGCACAGGGTTAGGGTTGCTACTATAGTGGCCAATTCTATAATATAAACAAGGAGGACATACATGCTTGAGTGCAATCAATGAAGACGCAAAAAATAAAAAATCTAATAAAACCAAGGTGATCGAAAACACGGGAAAGACGCGTCAACATATATCGGTAGGTTTTTGTATGCAATGCGCGGCAGAGACAATGGGTTAGTGCGATGGCCAATTAAACAAAATAAACACCGAAACTTACAATGAAAGCCGAAAAACCACACTTTCGATAAAACGGACGTAGGCGATACGATAAAACGGCATTCGATCAAACGGCGTTCGATAAAACAGGCATTTTTTCGATAAAACGGCGTTCGATAAAATGGCGTTCGATAAACTGTCTGGGAACCGTTTGCAGCTTGGTTCTGCATTTTCTTTTTCTAATATTTGGAACTTTTTTTGTGTTTATCCCTCCTGACGAACGATCATTGTCGTCAGTAGATAATTTGGGTCACTTTCGTTTTGTTATTTTTGTTATTACAATCATCTATATATATACAGTTGTAGTAATTCAGTTCATTAGCAAACGCTAATTAGCATTTTTCTACGTACACTTTCTGTTTAAACAGGACATGGTGCTGTTGTTAGCTGTTGCAAGGCTGCGGACCTGTGTTCCTAAACCCGTACCACATATCCCACCACGGTTTGGTCGTGCGCGCTCTAACGTGCTAAACACAGAGTCAACACTCCAAAACATGTATGTATCGGGGTCCGGACAGTTTATGGAACGCCCTTTTATCGAAGCCGTTTTATCGAACGCCGTTATATCGAACGCCGTTTTATCGACGGACGTTTTATCGAAGCTGTTTTATCGAAAGTGTTTTTTCCGGCCTTTCTTGCAACAAAATTTTCAGTACGTTTTTTTATTTTTCCTCGGTATGTAATTTGCAAATCTTTTCTCCATAGCGAGACTATTTAGCAGAACTTGTAGTCTTTGTAGCACTAGTTGTCTTTTATTTCGAGCGTGCTTTCTATTGTTTTTGTGATGCGCGAAATTTGTCTCCACAATTTTTTCGTTCTGTTCATTCCGCAGATGGTACTCCCTGCGTCTATACAGTCCCTCCTCTGATCCGAAACATTTTACAGCACCGTGGCGTATAGACAAGAATGCCTCGATATGCTTCGTACTTTTTTGTATACACCGCTTCCGTGTCGACACACAATTTAATTATTTCGCCGCGTATGTTCTACATAAGTAAGGCACTTCTTGGCACTCGTGAGTCCAATGTCAAAACCCTATCTAGAACGCTAGCAAAAGTCTTTCCCGATTTCTGCATTCCTAATTATTAATGGGGACTGAGTTCAGTTACTAAGGGGTTATCAAGCGTTGTCGTACTGTTCTCGATGCCTTGCTTAGAACTAACGATAAAAAAATTAGTTACAAAATTAGTCACCATAGTGCAGGTTGGTTAGTTTTCATCTCTCCCCCCCCCCCCTCGTTGCCCCATAGCATGCCTGGGGTTTTTAGCCCATAATCTTTTAATATTTTCATCATAGGTCATAAAAAACAGTAAGATAAAAATTTTAAACACCAGAAATAGCGATATCATGAAGGTCTGCTCAATACAGCGCCGCCACCCAATTACCTAGAAATAAAAATGTAAAATTGAAAACACTGACTACGAGCAAACAAAATCTAATATGGCCCGTGCGATTAGCTGAACAAAGCACCCAAAAAACCAACAAAATACGCTGTCTGGTCTGGCGTGCTCCTCCAAGGCCACCAGGGACACGTAAGGGTGAATCGAATGATGGGTGTAAGAGTGCTGACGCGTGAGTGAACAATTATACAAAAGGCTGTATTTTTTATTAGAGCATGATTAACGAAAACCATAAAATGTGAGTTGTCCTAAGTTACGAGTTTCCCTAGTGCGAGATGACATATGACGACTTGTCCTACTTGACGAGTTCACCCATGACCCATGACGAGTTGGCTGTGACGGGTTCACTAGTGACGAGTTCTCCTAGACTCCACCACGTCTCGTGGGGCCTCACTTTCACTGTCGGAACCCCTCCCCTGTTCCATTCATATAGCACTAATCTTTCTGAAGTTCTTAGCACGATATTTTCCTGATGCAAACAATGTGACCACATGGTCCGAGTAGGAATCCCGTGCAAACCACGGGACTAGAAAAATTGGGGGAGGACATGACTTTGGATCACATAATGATAAGCTATATATTTGGCAACACCAACCTAAATACACCGATACACATCTACCCGCCGCGGTGGCACAGTGGCTAAGGCGTTGCGCTGCTGAGCACGAGGTCGCGGGTTCGATTCCCGGCCGCGGCGGCCGCTTTTCTGATGGAGGCGAAAAGCAAAAACGCCCGTGTGTACGAGATTTCGGCGCACGTTAAAGATCCCCAGGTGGTCAAAATTAATCCGGAGCCCTCCACTACGGCGCGCCTCATCGCCTGCGTTGCGTCGGCGCGTTAAGCCCTTCAATCAATCAATCAATCAACCGATACACATCTAAGGAATATTGCGCACTGGGTTAGGCTTGCTACTGTAGTGGCAAATTTTATAATACAAACAAGGGGGACATACATGCTTGAGTGCAATGATTGAAGCCGCAAAAATAAAAAATCTAATAAAACAAAGATGAAAGAAAACACGGGAAAGATGCGTTAACATATACAGGCAGGTTTTTGTATGTAATGCACGGCAAAGATAATATAGGATGAAGCTAACTCCAGCTTAGGTTAATGCGATGGCGAGTTAAACAAAATAAACCCCGAAAATTTCAATGAAAGCCGAAAACCACACTTTCGATAAAACGGACGTAGGTGGTTCGATAAAACAGGCATTTTTTCGATAAAACGGCGTTCGATAAAACGGCGTTCGATAAAGTGTCTGGGAACCGTATATGTAACTTCCTGAGGCTCGACTTCCTGAGGCTTATAGTGCTTCAAACGCTGAAGGTGTATTTTTGCTAGACCTGTCCTGGCTTTCTGAAGAACCTTCAACGGATAACATAAAAATGAAGAAAAATGTTTTCTGCACAAACACGGTGCAATACCAAAAGGAGCAAAAGAGAAGATTTGACCAAATAGTCGCCCAGCCTCCCCCGAAGTGTGACAAATATCTTTTGCAAGGGGAAGAAAAACAAGAAACGGAAAGCGAAGCGTCTGTTACAACCGAACAGCCAACTTCAACCACCACCTCAAACAAACAAAAGGAGAGGCTAACCCACGAACTACGAAGAGGTCAACCTGGAAACAATAGCCCCGTTTACATTGACCCGACGAGGGTGCGTTGGGTTGAAATAAACAGGTTTTTTGGACTCGACGCACTCATGTGTGAGTCGAAAAGCCGCCGGGGTGAGCCCGGTCGACTCGCAGGCAAGGGGTGGGTTGACGCGCTCGTCGGGCTGAGTCGGCGGGCCGTGGGAAGCTGGATACCGTATTTGCATGATTATAACGCGCCACCGATTGTACCGCGGGGGTAGTTTAACGCAGGAAAATATCCGAAAACATAATTGGACGTCGGCTTTACCGCGCAGATGTAAAATGACACTACTTACCTAAAAGTAGGAGATTTTATTTTGCGCGTGCAACTGTGGCAGCCAAATATAAATTGTGCTTCGTAAACTTGCTTATCCAGCTCCTGCAGGGAATAAAACTATAGTGGGAAACATCGAAGCTGTTTGCGATTTCAAGTGTCTTGACCTCCATAATTCTACGTGTGACGGGCTAATTGAAATGGTAGAAAAATGTGTAATAGCTAACCGAGGTATGTCATTCAGGAATGAGTGCGCCGAAATTTACGTGATATTGACGGATTGTTTTATAGGATTGAGTTGGAGTTTGGGAGGGCCTCGCGCCTATGGCAATGTTGCTGGCCGATTTGGAACCTGTTTCGGTTTTGAGCATGATTGCAACGCGCACTCAAATTTTAAGGCTAGCTTTTAGCAAAAGAAGGTGCACGCTAGAATCGTAAAAATGCGGTAGCTCCTTCTCCGGCAATCCCCCGGCCCCCTCGCGTCGACTCTGTCCAGTCGACTCGACCCTCCCTCGTCGGGTCCATCTATCCGGTTGAAGTCACCCAACTCCCCCCAACCCTCCCTCCCTTCTCGACCCCGGCCGAAAATGAAACTGCGAGACGAAATTTCTAAGAGCAAGAAGGTCGGTGCTACCACTTTCCCTAGTAAGGGACCGACCAGATCACCTAAGACCAGTTTTCCTATGACGACTTGGCGGCGACGAGTGGGCCTCTTCCCTGGACGTCTTAAGTCTTCTTTATTCTTGGAAGTATCGGGACGACAGTGGTGGGACCGGGGTATATGAGAGAGGGGGAATAAAAGCGCCCCAGCAACTCCGGGGTCAGCGCATTCGGTATGCTTAGTGGACCGCTCGGACCGGTACAGGCACGTCAGCGGGGTCGCATCGCCGCCGTCTGTGCTCATGGTGTTGCTAATATCCACCCTGTGAATAAACAGATATCTTTGTCCTCGAGAGCAAAATTTGCTATGAAGACAGGACCTTCGTTCTAAACCACTGGCCACGTTATCCTCATGGGCCATGGGAACCAGCACGGCTTTGTCAACATGATGGCGTTACTGGGCTTACTGACCAATATTCCTAGGGAAAATGGTGTAGGCTTCCGCGGAAACGATGACATCACCGCCAACCGGAAACCACAAGGGGGGCAGCTAGAAGTTAGAAGTGCTTTTAGGAGTCGCGTGCAAACCCCGTGACTGGAAAAATTGGGGGAGGACAAGACTTTAGATCACGTATTGATGAAACATGGCGCAAGGCATACATTTGGCAACACTAACCTAAATACATCGATACACATCTAAGGAATATTGCGCACGGGATTAGGGTTGTTACTATAGTGACAAATTTGTAATATAAACAAGGGGGACATATATGCCTGATTGCAATCAATGAAGACGTAAAGAATAAAATAATTCTAATAAAACAAAGGCGATCAAAAACACGGAAAAGACGCGTCAACATAGGCAGGTTTTTTGTGCGTAACGCACAGCAGAGATAATGTAGAATGAAGCTAACTGCACGGTATTCGTTCATGAGATGGGCAGTAAAACAAAATAAACCGCGAAAATTACAATGAAAGCCGCCAAACCCCACTTTCGATAAAACGGACGTAGGTGGTTCGATAAAACGGCTTTCGATAAAACGGGCATTTTTTTCGATGAAATGGCGTTCGATAAACTGTCTGGGCACCGACGTCAGATGGTTACAGGTTGAGAAATAGTAAAAATAAATAAAAAACAAACAACAAAAAGTTACATATTTTTGCAACAGTGTACGACAACTCTCGATGAGATGCTTCAACGGCAAAAGGTTGTGAAGAGGTTGTGAACAGGTCAGTTCTTTTTTATTAATTTGCCGATTGATTGGGAGATATTGATTGCCGGTGGTATGGTGTTCAAGCGCCGGATTCCGGTGAAGTGCGGTTATTGGTCACAGTTGGTATGAACTAGAGGTAAAATGCTATTGTAGTTACGTGCAAACCTTGTCAAGTTGTGTTCGCTTGGAGCAAGGTATGATGAAGAGAGGAAGCTGATGGTTGATTTGCTCGAACAATAAAAGGTCTAGCTTGTATTCGCAAGGCGCGTAGATGGTGGCGCCGCGCGGTGGCAGGAAGAAAAGTCACTCCATGGAGGATCGGCGAGTGACGGAAACGTCGGAGCCCGCACGCCCGCGCGTTGGCCGGCAGCGTTCGCCCGTAGTATCACAGGGATTTTGACGCCGCTTTTACGTGATAACAAGCACAGCATTCACCGGATGCACGTTATGTTCTAAAGGGTCTCGTGCTTGATGCACCACGTGCAAGAAATTTCAACGCGCTGCACGAAAACTAGGAACCGAAACACGAACCGAACACAGTGCGCATGGCGTGTATTGTGATGTTTTAGTCCCTCGTCTTCGTGCAGAGCTTTTAAATCCCTGCAGTTATGTACCAACTTGTCTAAACAACAACTCTGCTGTTACAGGGTGGACGCCTTTAGTTTCCGTCACCCTTACTTGACGTTTGTATGCATATCACAAGTTCGATCCAGGTCGCAGATTTCCGTCGCCCTAATCGTGCAAGGAACGATACAAATTCGTTGCTATAATTTTATTTTCTTCGTGCACATCTTCTTACATAGCAAAGCAACGGTGTGAAAGCGCAGGCATAACACATTTTAGTTGTGAGATGTTACGCTGAACCATAATCTGTTTACAAAACCTACCACCTAGGCCGTTTCTTTGGTTTGCGCATCATGCGTTGTGCGGACGCGTTTTCAGACAATATGGGCTCATATAAACAAAGCTGTTTGCACGTACAACACCGCGAGGGAACTTTGTGATTTGGAGACACCTTGGCCATCACTGCACATTTCACAGACAACAGGCTTGCCCAGGCGCGCTAGTTTAGAACCAGCATTACAATAAAATGATTTACGTGCGAAGAGCTTTGTGTTTCTTCCTTGCATTTTCTTGTTTCAGGAAGCCGCTTCTAGCAATGCAGAAATTTTTAGGTGATAGTAAGAAAGCAGCTCAAGCTGATTTGCAGGTTAACATCTGCATAGAAGTTTCAAGCATTTAATCAGCTCCAATCTGGAGCCACAAAATTGTTTTGGCTGGTTTGGGTGTGTTTTTTTTATAAGCAGCATCCAACGCTCTACTGATGGTGGGTCTTATCATAATATTGGTTTTAGTAGGGGGCAATGCGACTACGATTGCCACGGCGTCGACCACTCGGTATTGTTTTAAACAAAAAGAAAACGTCACGCTTAGGTAGTTTGATTGTAAACGTTTATATGGTTGCCTTCGCTGGTGGTAAAACAGACCTAGTGGGAAACTATTACTTTTCACGCTGGCCAGGCCATTGACTTGCGTGTTCTGCACGGAGCGACACAACGCACTACCGAGCGGTATACTTGGAAAATGCCTTATACAGGTAGGATTTGTCAAGTAAGCTCGCGTACTCTGATAAGTCCGAACCACTAATGAGCGAACTATACTAATTGTGGTGGTGGCTAGTGAACCAGTGATATCTGCAGGCAGAAACTTTGCAGCATCACAGATCGTGCGCTGGCAGCCCTACCGCCGCAGCAAGCGACGTGAGCGGCTTTTGCCCTATCTCTTCCCCTTCGCTTGTGGGCCGAAATATTCGTCTTTAGTTCTAATGTGGCGCGTTTCATCTATGGTAAGGATAGCCGTTAAAATCTGGCGTCACAGCCACCTAACGACGTTAAAAAGTAGAGCTAACTAACCCCTTTGCTTTCAACGCGCACATAAGCGGTGGTCCTTCCCGGTACTCCTTAGGACAGCCATCTTGGATCGCTTTGCGCGCCTCCTATAGGGCGTACTCCTTGCGAATTTGAAAGTCTTAAAACGGTTACGATTTCGGTGACCACCTTCCAAAATGTGGGACACGATGCTGGGAAGGGGGGGGGGGAGAGAGAGACACACTAACTACAACACAATGAGAAATTGGCTACAGTAATTGATTGTATCACTTTTGGAAATACTTTCTTTTTTTCCAATTGAAGGTCGGGGACAATATGCAGGTCTTGAGGTACAGAACGTTTCGGTACATGGCGTTTTGGTACGGTCTTTTCGGTGCGCTGACCTTTCGGTACACAGGAGTTTCAGGACATGAACCATTCGGGACACGGATCTTTTGGGACACGGGGGTTTTGGTACAAAGCAGAATGCAGGCGAGCGCTTTAGGCTGCGGGTGTTGTTGAAGTGGAGGTTGCAAGTACGCAATTCGTACCTATTTATTACAGATGTTCTTGTCCGCAATTCTGCGTTATTTTTGACCAGCATATGGTTATGTGGCCTTGCAAAAAAATGCGTGCTTATTTGTTGAATATCATCTAGGAAATTTGTACATTTTGGAAGCTTCGCTTTAAAAAACGCTGAAAGAAAAAACAAACAATCGTAATTGGCAGCGCTACGCATGATTTGTACCGAAATACGGCGGCTTCGTCATAAAAAAATGTCTCTAAGTCCTGCTCAGACGATTAAACAGGGAAGCTGTTAGAATAATAGACCCTTTGCAAAATGGCACGAGCGCTGGCGGAGGAGCAGTAAGCCATTCCGGCCACACTGCTCACCGTCATGATAAAGGATGCGAAAACAGCGAAAAGGCAGCAAATGCAGAGCAGCTAACGTCCGCCGCGGCGTAATAATGGCATGCGCTTCTCGTAAAGTTGTTTTTCCCATAACTGGGCGGGAAATACTCTTGCTGCTCTACCTTTGTTTGAAGAGCAGCACATTCTGGGCTTTCATTCGACGAGGTAGTCGACTGACAGACCCTACGAGATCCTACGATTTCAGCGCAAAATACCGTCGTCTGAGATGATGAACCGCAGCAAACGACTGCAGGATTCGTTTCTAAGACGAATAGCCTTACCGCTGCCTACTCGTTTATTCGTCGAGTTCTAATTGTGTTGATTCGATGCGCCCTTGCCCCGTCGGTGGCTGGCCGCTATGAACGGACTATGACAGGTCCGTTCTTTGCTGAGCGCTAACGTTGCGACTGTTCAAGCTTTCTAAACCATTCGCGGAACGGACGAAAGCGTACATAAAGACACTGCTCTTGCCTCCACGAAATGTTCCGAACAAATTTTCGTTGCCTTGCAGACAGTAAAATGTTGACCCTCATCTCTCTTGATTGCTGCGATCCATCTTTTTTTCATCTGTATGTGAGTTAGAAACACTTGAAGTCATGTAAATTATACTCATGTGATGTATCTTGCACTTGTATCTCACAAGCAGTAGAATTCGCGCCTTGCGTCAGGGGGTTCGTACTTACATCGAGATTTATAGAAAGGCAGGATTCTAATTCAGTTCGAGTACGACGGGGTCGCTGCACGGCATGTGCCGTTAACACCACGAGAGAACGAAGTTCGCATAATGTAAAGCCAAAAAATAAAGTCCTACACGGTATTCCCGATCTACTGCCGCTGAAATGTCAAAACAAGCAGAGCGAAACACGCCTCCAGGCTTGCATTTTTGGTTGCACCGACACAACTCCCCTGCCTGAATGTTGGCATCAAAACTTCGGCAGTCTTGACCCGCACGTGAAACTGTACCGCAAAACAGTTCTAAAAAAATAAAAAGAGGAAGACGAGCGCGTTGGCAGTTCACATGTCGGAACATTCATCAGCGCGGTTATAAAGCGAAGCACGAATGAGGCTCGAATTCGCCTGCGCCGAAGCAACTCTGCTGCTTAAATGTTCGGCGTTAATAGTGGTGGCAGTCGTGACCGGCACGTGAAACGCAGCTCTCAAGATAGTATACAAAAAAGACGCGTTGCACTGGAGATTGACAAATGAAAACGGGGGACGCTAAAGGTGCTCGTCGTACGTACCTTTCGCCCAGGATCACTGCACGTAAACAAATCGCTTGCAAAGAGCTACGCAGCAGTGCGTCGGCATCGTGCTTTATAATGCTACAAGAGCACTAGCAGCGTATACAAAACAACCGAAAATATCTCTTTATGAGGCTGTGCCTCAGTTGCGATGGCACAGACATAATACGGAGCACGGCGGTGTTTTGGCGCTTAAAAATGTGAATTTCATCTAGAAATGAAGGCCACCTCGATATCGATATTGTTTATTCAAAATACCTTCAAATTAACCTATATAATTGGGTTTAGCTTCGAATTATTGAGCAATTTGTTCCATTGAGTTGTACGTGTGATTGCCGGGACCAGAACATCGCTTCCGAACAACCGAAAATTCCAGTTAAGCGACAGGTAATTATAAAGAGTCGAATGCACCTTGTTTACGAACGTATTGACCGAGCGCAGTCCGAACGAGCGCAAGAAACATAACATGAGTGTTTGTTATTTGCGATTTAGCCTATTTTTCAGTTGATGATAATAAGAAAACTTAAAAAGGCTGCACTTTTATCCTAACACACAAACACGGAACTGCATGTTTCCTGTTGTCTTTGGGGCGATAATTGACTGTCTGCGGACCAGTGCACTAAAACTGCGACTGGTAAGTACCTGTGATATCGCCAAATACCAAACTCCCCGCGATTATATAGCCGCCTCAGCAGTCAAACGTCATTTATATGGTTCGGGGTGTTTTCAGCAAAACCAGAGATGCAGCCATTTTCTCTAATTATTCTGCTCCCGTAGATGTCCATATGTTGAAAACTTCCGAGAATTTTTCAACGTTTAGCACTTTACTGTGGACTACCTAATTACGAGTAAATTAACTCCCTGTAATAAAAGATCCGGATGACCGCGCCATAATTCCTCAAGTGATTTTTACGCTAGATTTAGAGCTACATCAGATTCCCGAATAAGCCGGCTTTGTCGCAAAACGTATTCTACTGAACGATCCTGCTGACAGAACACAAGAAGAAGAAATGCAGAAGAGATAGCGACATACAGCCTTGCAGTAAAAAATACCTTCATTGCAATCTATTAGTCAAAAAATTGGAGATAACAAATAGTTGAATAAAGCAAGACCGGGCGCAGCTTTGCGGCTTGGCGCAGTTCTTCCAGGGGCGATTACTGTGGCGTCATTGAGCGTAGTGCAATTAATTTTCGCACAGCTAGTGCTGGGGGAAAATCTTGCTTTGTGCATAGTTCCTCAAGTTTATAGCGCTGTTCTACTTGACTTCAGGGCGATTGAAACTATCCCCTTGGGGTGGATGAACGGTAACTTTTGACAATTAATTACACAAAGTCTATTCGGAGTTTAATATCCAAGTCGACTTCTGAGCTTGGTCCGTGCGTAATGCTACTTTTCTCCTATGGATTAACTAGGTTCCTGAGCCGTCATATTTTTTTAGCTGGGAAGCTGGGGGTGAATCAATCGGCACCAGAATTTTGTCCATGACGATGACGTTTACCAAAAACAACCGTATGCACTTTTGGTAAGCTAAAACGACTCATTTAATCGAATTTCGAGCTACGTTATATAAGGGGGACATCTTCGCTTGGTGATTCGATGGCGACTGCCACTCCCGCCGACGCCGCCGTTCGCCTTTCTCATGCTGCCGGCGATAGCTTTCCAGAGGCCCCATCCTCTGAAACATGAATCACATGCCTGAGGAGCCGGGGGCCGTATATGCACTCCATTTCTTCCCTTTGTGCAGGACATCAATAATAACAGTGATTGTTCGTCGATTTTCCGCCTTGGACGCTGTCTGGAGGTTGGCATGGCTATGCGCTCTTCCGGTTACGGGACTTTTCACCGTCAAAGTAAAATGAGGGCCATAAAGACGAAGTTTATCGTCAGCCTTGCGATGTAATAACGATAAATTGAAATAAAAGATACCTCACCTCACCTCACCTCAAGTTTGAAATTCAGCAAGAAAATTTATATACACGTATTTACATTTGTACATAACAGTAAAACGGGGGAAAGCGTTGGAGTAACTACCAGGGAACAAATCCCTCTTGGGCGAAGCCGATGGGGCAGCACACGGTACATAAAAATTTGGAAATACTCAAATATTTGTCCACTGGCGGGAAATGATTTTTCATATACACCTTGGCGTCTCCCATCCCGTCGTCACCCATGTGATCGCTTCCGCTTCAGCGCGTTCTTTGAAAAAAAAAATCCTGCCTTGACATACTGAATCGGTTGCCTCGGCTAGCCGACACTGCAGCGCGTAATCAGCGACACGAATGGTAGCGTAGCCCATCCAAGTGCAAACGTTTTAGGCGAGCTTTCGCGCTAACCGGCGCCATGCATGCCCCTTCCCTCATCGCCGTGCGCCGAGAGAAATTCGGAAAAGGTAGGTGGCTGATCCGGCGAACATCCATCGGGATTTTGCAGCCCCGCCGATCTGCTAGAATCCAAAATTTACGGCACGTAAGCAATGGGATAACACAATTTTGTCAGGTCATTTTTACAAGGACATCTTGGTGCGCGAACGCATCAGTACACGGAGAGTTAGTCACCCGCGCGTTCCAGTGCAGGGCGATTTCGGTACAAAGAGAGATTCAGTTGTGCCGATGCCGATGCCAGATTAATCACAGATTTTTCCATGTTCCATTATTTTCGTTATCGCACATATTCATATAAATTATAAATTGCTATTTATAAGATTTATTTATTCTGTGCGGCACAGCGCCAAAAATTCAAAATCAGCAGTCCTTGCAAAGACAAATATCTGTATGCATGCTTCAGAAAACATTGCAGAGAGCTTTGAATGCTATTTCACAGCCTTTCCAGGTTTGATTCACAAACACAGTAACCCCCGCAGTCCCTGCCAACGAATAACGTTCAAGGGAGAAAGCAAGAAACGCAAATGCTTGCGGAGTTGTTAACTAACCAACTAACTAACTGACTGACTGACTGACTGACTGACTGACTGACTGACTGACTGACTGACTGACTGACTGGCTGACTGACTGACTGACTGACTGACTGACTGCAACGGCTTACTTGCACGAACGCTTTGCTCTGTGGGCAGCCAATGCACTCGCCATTTGTACAAGTGCGGCACGCACACACACAGCTGGCTGGCGCCGCATCTTTTCAAAGTGCTACGAGTTGTGCTGCGCCTCCGCCAGATGGCGCCACGGGTCCCGCGACCGAGAGAAGACGCAGTGAAACATCCCCCTCGCGAGGGGCACGATCAAATGCAGAGCATTTCCGGGGGCGCACGACGTTAAGTAGTTTGCGTTACGTTAATGTTGTTGCACTTGTGGCAACTGCTGACGAGAGAGCGCTCGTCAGCAGTAATTTGAATGAGTCAACGATATAAGGCGCGTTCGTAGCGTCCCATTCTGTGTCGGCTTTGTGGCGCAGTGGGTAGAGCACCATGTACATTGCGTTCCGCCCGCAGGGTCGAGGGATCGAAATCGGGCGCCGGATAGTATTTTTTTATATATAGTAGGGACAACGACGGTGCGGACTACGGACGTCAACGCGGGTGACATCGTGAGTTACTGAAATGTTCTGCATTTAAAATGAATCCCTGGCGGCAAGGTACAGCCTGCGGCAAGACAAGCCTGCGGTAAGGTACAACAGAGGCCTTCGGTAATGCATTGCTAATAACGCATTAAGCGCTTGCGTAATCAGAAGAAAACAACGCACGCAAGGGCAGAATGCCACGAATTTGCAAGGTATTCGTCATTACGTTTCAAGGAGCAGGTTTCTTTCTCCGTGCAGTGGCGCTCAATTACGCAGCCGTTGTCGCATGTTCCGCAAAGTGCAAAAAGAAAAGAAAAACAGAAACGTGATCAAGTCATAAAAAAAACGAATGAAGAAGTACGATGATACTGTCACTGATTTGTTATATAAAATACTGGTGATAATAAGTTGTTAGATGAAAATGCAAACTATTGAACAATGTGGTTGTCTAATGCTACAAATATCTCAGCTAATATTAAAAAATAAACACATTTTTTGGAAAGGCCGCATAACTATTCCCTGGGCTAAAATAACGCAGAATTGCTAACAGAACATGTATATAAATACAACTTCCACATCAACAACGCCTGCAGCTTAAAGCACCCACTTGAATTCGTTTTTGTACCTAAACGCTTGTGTCCCGAAAGGACCGTGTCCCAAGATATCCGTGTCCCGAAAGGTCGGTGTCCCGAAACGCCCGTGTCCCGAATGGCAGACCGAAACGCCTTGTCCCGAAACTTCCAGCACCGAAAAGACCGGAACCGATAACTGATGTCACGACGCCGACCATCATGGTGGTGCCATTCGCTCCCTGAAGTTCTTCCTGGACTTGAGGGTGTCTCTCCGTGCCATGGCTAATCTAGCGTCACTAAATAAAGGCTTTTAGAGTATCTGCACTCTTTTATCTCATTGTTATGTGCCGCCAGGATTTTAATTGGTCGGTCGGCACCACGTGATATTTGTTTACATATGGGCGCAGCCATTTGTTTTTGGGCGCCTCTCCTCTCTACCTCTCTCTGCTGCGCGGGCGGTCACACTCTGCCCGTCACAACTGGCGGCAGTTTCGTTGGTAGAGATGGCAACACTGCAAGCCACAAACAAAAAATGTCCCCCAGACGGTTCCGGGTGCACGAAGTGGCGGTACTCTTAAGCGTAGCTTATTTAGTAACGCTAGGCTAATCCAACGCATCGCTCCCCAGTTATGGCAATTGCACTCCCCCCCCCCCCCCCCTCAAATACAAAACGTTGGCACCTCCCGTTCATCCGCAAAACTTGGTATAGTACTTGCTGGCCCCACGAGGGACTTTAGTATTATGCGGGACATTTCTTAAGATTTTCGTATATCTTGCAGTGCGCAGGCCAATCGCCCTCAATGTGGACAGTCCCATGAGTCGCTGGACGGGTGGGAACCTGTCCCGTGACGATGTTATAGATACGACGATGTTGCTGGCATGTATAAGTTAGCGGCCGTATGCAGCTGGCTGTCCCCTGCAGCGACAACTGGGGTGCAGAAAAGAGGAGTCATGCCGGAGTCTTCACAAGTGAAGATGGTAGCGCGGAGCAGACGAGATTCGTTACTCCGGCACGCACCACGCCGGCGCAAGCTGCTACATTGGGGTTCCATCGCGTGGAGTATTTTCCACTGAATGGAACCATTGCGGTCCGCAATGTTAAAACCATTTTTGCCAGCATCGCTACCTAGCTGACCTTTAGCGCTCGGAGAACATAGATAGTGATTGTAACAGCTCCATACCAAGACACTCCCTCGACGACGAAATAAAGATCTCGCGTCTCATATATTTAGACGTAAATGTATATGTCCTATGCAACTTTTTAAATTATTTTCCCTACACACTGTTCACTCCGTCCACCGCCTTCCTGGCATCCTAGTGTGCCCCGCTGCACTCGGATTTCCATTGACCACGGTTGCTGGCTTTGCCGCCCACACAATGTCCCACCCTCTCTGTCCCCAGTATTGTCTTGGAAATGATGTCTGGCTCCTCCGTCGGGTGGAGACTTTATGGACGCACAGGACACCACCTTCCACCAAGTCCAGTACAGCTTCAACAGTGTCCTCGATCATGACGGCAACCCAGTGTGCTCTCAAACGCGTGGACCGCCCGTAAGTCAAGCTTAGTTTGTTCTTTATGCATAATAACTTGCCCCGCTCCGGTGCAACGTCCGATTCCAATTTATGGGTAGTGGAAAGCACTATATTTGATTTGATATCATTGAACGCGATTCTTTTACTTGTGCGATATCGAATATTCCTTACACGCAAAAATATAAAGTGGTTTGAAAAAATATCCTGCTTTGTTGTAGTTAACCTGCACTTCTCTTACCGTTGCCTTCACCACGAGAATGCGGGAGAGGGCACGCTTTGTTTTCAATTCCACTCCTAAATACTTCCTTAAATCTTGAGCTTATATTGGAAAGATGTGCTTCTAGTGCTCATGACTGTCTCCGCCATGGCTCCCAGGCAATAGAAGAAATCACTTCGCAAGCTCAAAAAACGCCCATAAACTGCACATCTCAACCACTTCGACGTCCCTCCTATCTTCGACTTTCCAAGTCATGCCATGAAAAATTTTCGATTTATCTCCTCAGTTTCTCAGGCTACGACGTACCTATATTTTAATCACTGAGTAAGCCAACCGGGTCCATAGCTTTTTCTCCTCCAAAACACGTTATCATGAAACCATGGGAAATATGCTCGGCATATAAGTAGTTGAAGGGCGGAAGCATGTACCATAAGTGTCTTCAAGGAGCCTGAATTGCTATGAAGAGACATAAGTACTCACGCACAAAAAGACCCGAACGACGCGAACAAAAGAACCCAGGAACAAAGGCAACAGAAATCCAGCTCAAACAATGCCGAAACAATAATGAAAGAAAAAATACGAAGGCTACCGAATGTAGTAATCTTGCGTAATTTTGTGTCATTAGCGCTGAGACGCGTGCGCGCTCTGTAATGCCTCATTGCTTCGCTGTGCTGAATGTCAATTGTGGTGCACAACAGGTTCTGTGTGCATTCACTTCGCTTTGGCAAGGCGAGTGCAGCCTGCTAGCTAAAGGAAGTCGTCAAAGTTCGACGAGTGCTTACGTCTAGAGTGCGTCATCGATTGATTTTCGTACCCGTTTTGTCCGCGGCACAAGCATCATCTACCTTTCGTTTTCCGTCTTTCCGCTCTCCCGCCTGTCTTTATTCGGGCGTGCCTCCCTTTGTCAACGTTGGCGGTGTTGAGCAATTGCGCGTTGTGCGCCATTCACTGTTTTCGTGCATATTATTGTTCCGCCTTCATCGTTGTCCACGTTGAACACGTTGCGCTGCAGGTAACAAGACTCGGAAAGCATTTCTGAATTTTTCTATAAAGACTGACTTTTCATTGTTATCACCAGACTTTCAGATGCATTGTATATTACCAAAGTGATGCTGATGTGAACTACAATATTTTATTTGTGGCTAAAGCAAAGGTCACTTCAATGCGAAACATCTAAGCCACAAAACTGCCGATTCGCAAGGGGCGATACTGCCGAACAGCGGAGGCAAAGCGTGGTATGGGATACAGTTCCTGGCGGCCATGGCCATGATACGCTCTAGTGTGGCCATTGTAGTTTTGTTTAGGTTTTGCACACATACAATAGAGCAGTATACTCCCGGAAATGGGAAAAAGAGGACCACAAGTCAACGGTGGTACACGGTCACATCAAGGGGGATGCCCTCGATACATCAATGGGGGGGGGGGAGGGGGGGAGGAGGAGGGGGGCTGGCTAACAAGAGACGAGAAGGTGATGGGCGGTGTCTTTTTGAAGGTGGGACGTCGACACACACCTGTTGTGAGCTCGAATCCATGCAACAGTACGTTGCAGATGGTTGGAATGGATGAGTGGCGATTAATGTGTCTGAAAAGGGTAGACAATGGGGGAGAGCAGTTGTCTTAGCAGGACCCCCTCTCTCTGGCTCCACAACCACCATAAGTTCCAATTAGTACTCTATGCCGACGAAGTAACTACAACAGCAAGTACTATTGCATAAACAACGACTTCCGACTTCCAATAGCGAAGTACTTCTTGAGTGTTCCTCCTAGTGCGTAGCGGTATAGGGAGGATATTCGCCTTGACGTACCAGCGTTATCCACCACAGCACTGACGCCAGCCCTACGCCAAACCCCCTTCCCCCAGTTCCGTTGCTTTGCACTTAGTCCTGTTGCGCACAGTTCCGAACGTGCGCAACAATGACTTCGTGCCCATGTGTAACTAGTAGCGCAGTAGGCGTTAAAAATGCATTCCAGTGGTATTTAATTTTCTAAGCGGAATCGGAGTGCATATTGCACTCTGCCCAGTAGCTGAATCACCACAACGCCCCTTCTGGAAGTCGCCTGCGCAACTACGCAGTGAACAATTCTATAAAGAATACATGCCGGTACTGGCGAGTTCGCGAGTATGAGCACATATACTAGAATAATCAGGCACGTTGTTATATGAGCGCAACCCGAAGCGCGAGCGCAACATACTGCGTGCGGACGATCACCCGCCGAGATGGTATTCCATGGTAAGACTTTCGAGCACCAAAATATTTAGGCAAAGTACGTAGATTACAGACATGCGCATGTCTCTGTCCTTTACATCGTCTGTTTAAATATTTTGGCGCCTGAAAGTCTTACCTTTTTCAGTGGAAGACTGACGGGGGAGGGATGGGAGGTTGTACACCATCTTGGGTTTAACGCGCCGACGCAACGCAGGCGATGAGGCGCGCCGTAGTGGAGGGCTCCGGATTAATTTTGACCACCTGGGGATCTTTAGCGTGCGGCGAAATCTCGTACACACGGGCGTTTTTGCTTTTCGCCTCCATCAGAAAAGCGGCCGCCGCGGCCGGGAATCGAACCCACGATGTACACCATCTTGATGTCAGCCTACCGACCCCCTTTTCCCGAACCCACCAGCCAGGTTAACCGAGCGGAGTTGGGAGGTTAAATTAGCCTCTGCAGCTTCAATTCATACTCAGCATGTTTCACGCTCAACAATAAACACGAGTACTTCTGTTTTAGCTGCATTTCAATTTTTAAAAAAATTCCCGGGTCATCTCCACTAACGTGAAACCTGGGGAGGAGCGAAGCATGCATGGTATAAGTGTATTCTTGGCGCCTTGGGGTGTTTGCCCACGGAGATTAAACCGTTGGGGGGTAAAGGTATACAGCTTTGATGTAAAAGTCTCGCGTCTTTGAAGCACGAAGCGTTCTAGCGCGAGGCGTTGGAAAACGAATGTTCCGTGGTGTTTATTTACTACACCTTTTTTGTCACGGAGATGAAACTTTCTAGCGTGAGCGTTGGAAAACCAGTATCCCGGTGTTTTATTAACATGAATAGGTGACCGGTAAAAAGCGCAAAGGCTCCTGGGTACGTCGTCTGCTACCGCCACTTCCGGTTCGAGATCTCTCCTGCCCTCCCGTACCCCTGCGTGCGCCGGCAGCTGTCAGGCGCGTGTGTGCGTGTTGTTTATTTGTCACAGGGTGCTCACCTGTCAGATAAACCCCTAGTATGGTCCATCGTTGTTATTTATGGAATTCCCGATACATGAGCGTTTTTTTCCCGGTGGAAACAGATAAACAACAAGCACACACGCGCGTGAAAGCCGACAGCGTACGGGAGGCCAGGAGAGCTCCCGAACCGAAAGTGGCGTGTTTGAAAACTCCGCTTGAGGTTACTAAGGACACACCTGAAAGGAATACAAACGGACGACGTGGACAGCACGAGCGCAAACTAACAACTGATTTATTAGAAGTGAAAAATCAAAACATTTAGAAAGGGTTACAAAGTACGCGTGGAAAAGGTGGGGAGGGGGAACGAAAGCACATTCTTGATAAAAACAGTCGCTAAATATCGTAATATGTTCAATGGCTCTTTATCGTTGCTTGTAGAACTGAGCTACAGCGTTATCTGCGCTTGAAGCTTTTGTTTACCACGCTTACTTGCTATGAACTGCTCTTCGTGAATTCTATTTCATGCGGGGCCAGAACGATTGAGCATGAGCTCATGCATTCGGTCTGCTGTGTTGAAATGTGATAGGCTTCCCAGATTTCGCGTGTCGTCTTGTTGCGTGATCTTGCCAGAACTGAAGTTTCCTGAAACAATGGGTTGCACTCACATTTTTTGCAGTGGGTCGCCAGATTGCCTGAGGGGGCCGTTTGCTCACATGCGTACCGGTGATCTCTAAGCCTCTCATTCAGACATCTCCCCGTCTGGCCCACGTATGCTCTGCCGCAGTCCAGAGGAATGTTGTACACTACCCCTACTTGACAGTCGACGAACTTATTTTCATGCTTGATTTTGCAGGCTTTTTTGTGGCATCCGGTACAGCATTTACTTTTGGGCACATCCCTTTAAGTTTGACTTGTGCGGAAAACACCACATTGACATCATGGCGCGCGCCTACTTCTTTAATTTATGTGAGACCCTGTGTATATACGGAACAACAACGCTTTTCTTTTCATGGCTCCTGGGTTCTGGCTGTTTCTTTCTTTTCATGTTGTTCAAATTTTTTTCTGCAAGTGATACTAGCGTGCTGTCTGGGTAGCCGCTTGCTTGTAGACGTTCTACCTGGAGTTTAAAGCTTTCCTCACACCTGTGCGCACACGACCGTTTAAGCGCTTGCATCATGCACGCATTTGCGATGCCTCTCTTCACTAACTTGATGTGTGCCGACTTGTAACGAAGCAGTCCTTTCTCGCCTCTGGATCGGTACATGTAGCAAGTATGGCTTTTCTCTGCCTTGATGCTTAGGTTGAAGTACTGTATTGTGCCCTCGTTCAGGATTTCATGAGTGAATTCTAAACCTTCGTGCGCGTACCTAAACGTCTTTAATATCTTATCTACTTCAGCAGTGTCGTGCTGCTGGCCTAAACATACCAGATAGTCGTCGACATACCTAAAGCATTTCACTACGGTAGACCCTCGGAACTTCTGTTCAAGGCTCCTATTTCCTACTGCCAAGAACATATCTGATAGTGTAGGCGCCAAGCACGACCCGATGCATATCCCATCGACTTGTCTGTATACTGCGCCTTGGTAGTCTACATACAGTGAACTGAGGTACATTTCCAAAAGCTTCATGAAGTTCGCCACGCTAATTCCGCACTGATTTTGAAATGTTACATTTCCATATGTTTCGATGCAGTCCTCAACCACTCTGAGAGACAATTTCTGTGGAATATTGTAGTAAAGGTCCCGGACATCCACTGAAAAAAATGAAGAGCAGCAGTCCGTTTTGAGGAATTCAACGACATTGTCAGAGTTTGTGATGATGAAAGGGTCGTTGATGGGAAGCGTTTTTAGATGGGTCTGGATGAAGCTCGCCAAGTTGTTCTGCCGTGTCGAACGGCCTTCCACAATAAGCCTGAACGGGGTACCTTCCTTGTGGGTCTTTACACTGAAAAACGGGCGCAAACTGTCTCGTTCACTCTTCTTTATACTCGTCGCCAATCTCTCGAGGCCTATTTCGTTGCACAGTCGTTCCGCCTCGGAGCGATGCTTCTTCAGAACCTTCCGGCTCATCTGCTTATCTTCCACGACGTGCTTGTTGAGGGCCTCTATTGCTTTTTCGTTGTACATGCCCTTACTAGTGATTACAAACACCCCCGTTTTGTCTGAGAGAAGTAAGTTTAGGTCGTGCTTCCTGCAGTAGGTGACCACTGTTTCCAGAAATTTATACAGACACAAAGAAAACATGATCAAGAATCACCAGGTTATTCTCGCTTCTCTTAAATTCAGTATTAAATATTGCTTAAGCGCAACTGTAGACAGAAGAAAAGAATGAAAACATCATATTTCGCTGAGTACAATGCTCACACAAAGACACAAATGAGAATCAACTAATTTTTTCCGCTTGCATAATACAAAGTTGATTTTCGACCAGTGTTAGAAACTTCGCTAATTCTTTAAGCACTGCTGTTGGGCAAGTTGGTGCATTATGAATGAAAAATACAGCGCGACTCTGACAACGACACAAATGAACGACGGGACAACCGCACACTTGCAACTAACATTTATATGAAACACCGTCTCGTATTTATACAGGTACCACTACGAGTATGCGCACTGCAACACACTGTGTAGAAAGCACCAAACAGATTATGGACACAATCAAAGTGACGTTTCCAAAAATTCAAACTCAGGGGCACGCAAAAACACAGATGTATCGCTGCCACGCATGTCCCATTTTTATTAATATAAAACGCTTCCAAGAGGTCCCTCACGACTGTACTATCACTCCTGCCGACAATTATAATCTGCTGGAAGAAAGGTCTGTATTTTTCCCCAAAAAACTGACAGGCCTGCAGTTTTCGCAAAGAGCGGGAAATGCGCGCGTATTATTGTTAAGTCAAGAACTGTGCTCGCGTGCCCGGTCATTCACACATCTGCCCGTCTGGCCGAGATAGGCGCCTCTTCATGAAAGCGATATCTCGTATACTACCCCACCGTCACAGGGCACAAAGCGCTTGGCATGCTTCTTTTCGACTGTTTTTGTTTATGCTTGCCAGAAATTTGCGCACACAGGTGGCCAAGTTTCTGTGGAGCAGAAAACACCACCGGCACCCTGTACCTTTCTCCCACCTTTTTCAGGTTGTGCGTAACCCTATGTATATAGGTTAGAACAACAGGCTTCGCCTTCGGTTGTTCTGGCGGCTTCGCACCTACGTGACCTTTTGCTTTCGGCAGCAAGGCTTTGGCAACACTCACCAAGACAGAGCTCGGGTAACCAACCGACAGAAGTCTCTTGAGTTGAGAGTCAAAGCTCTCTTGAACAGCATGTACGCATGACTTCTTCAGGGCGGACTCTAGAACCAGCTTGAAAGTTTTTTTTCTTTAGAAACTTTCTTCGAAATACGAAATGCTAGGATAACGCGAACACGTAGTCAACAAACATATGTAATACCTAGATTGGGGGCCGCAAAATACCTCAGCCAAAAATTGCTCCTCTATGCCCATCAGATAACTTAGAAACTGGCTCAAAAGGTTCGTCTCTTTTTTCCGGTCTTGGCGTTCTTCGATCACTCAAATGACGTTATTACGATGACGTAGTCGGGCTACAGGCCGGCTTTCCTTCAGTTGCAGCCATGAGCGCATCCGATAGCCACCCTAAAAAGAAAGCCACAAAAGCAAAGCAGAAACGGAAGGCGTATTTGCTGCCGATTTGCTGCGTATTTGCTGCCGGCGACGATCGAAATCGCACACTGGTGGTCCGTGCTGGCGTAAGCTATAGCAACGCCGCCTGTATTAACATTGCCTGACGCGTCGCGCGCTTTTCAATGGGAAGGGTAGGGACGCTTAGTTCAGGCACTGATCCGCTATGTGGCGCGTGCCGGCGGACATCTCGCCTTACGTCACTGCTCGCGAGTCGCGAACGCTGCACCCACTTCTACAACGTGTGTCTGTCAGCTTGCCTGTTGGGCTTCAAGGGCCGTTTCGCTTACATCTTAGCCGTGACGGGGCGCTAGTTCTGTGGCGCACTGGGGATCTCGTTCAACGTGTCGCTCGCTTCATACTTGCTGCATTTTTCCATAGATGAAGACAGAGGCGGACTGAAATAGTCTAAGAACGTATTGATTGTTGGGTAGACATATAGCTAACAGAAAACGATATTTTCGGATGGGGGAGCCATTATTTTACTGATATTTTTCTTTCTGGAGTATTTTGAGAAGAAAAAAAATGCGTGCCTGTTTTTTGTTCAGGCGCTCACTTCTACGATTACTTTCCAATAATATCACGTGCTTGTAAAATTCAGATAATTATAGGAAACAAAAGGATAAGCAGCTGCGATCCCGCCACGCTGTCCGGGCGCTTCTACAGTACAGTCATCAATTTTAGAAGTGCGTACCGATGCGGAGTGCGAACAGGGGGGTCAAAACAATACCTAAATGCGGAGGGGATAGAGGGGGGATGCCCCACTCAGAAAATTTCAGGGCCTGTGATCCGAGTAGATAAGCGCGCAAAGCCGGCATCAGCCTGCGGCAGCGCAAGGGATTTTGCTTCGTGACAAAGGAAGTTTTATCAGTGACAGACCAACAAAGACAGGCATGGTGAAAAACAAGAAGGCGTTGGAGCGCCGCCTCGGGAACGCTAAACAAACTTTCCACTATTTTGCATAGTTTCCAAGAAGCGGCGCTGGCTGGCGGACACGAAAGCACGCTGGAAGGCTACGGAGCGGGGAAGGGTAGGAGAGAGCAACAGGAGAGTGGCTGTTTGGCCATTTTTCGCTCACGCGTTAGGCACTGTTTATACAGGCGGCGTTGGCTATAGCTTTCGCAGAGCTCCCAGACGCGACGGAAAGAGTGAAAGCGTTTATGGTAAGTGTTGCTCAGTCCCTTTAAAGCGAACTTAGCGCCTCATTAACCATCTAATTATTAACCACCTAGACAATGCGCAACTACACTTGCACCCTCACCAAACAAGCTTTCGCCTAAAGCTCGGTAACCTACATCGCTGCAGAGTTTAAGCGCTACGAAAATCCGCTATTTTTATGCATCTAATCCTAGATAAAACAGCTGGGGCCCAATCTTTTTATTCGCCTTCTTTGCCTGTGGCCACTCGTTGTCACGACTAGTTCAAATCTTTCCCGGCTTCTTCTAGTCGCCCTCGTGGCTGCGTGTCGTGTTCACTTCACGCTGCAAGACGTCCACCCGCTGCGTCATGCTAAGTGACAGTGGTGAGCCGGGATTAATGAGTCCGGAGTCGTTTCGTGCGTCAAAGGTGATGTCCGCTGTAGCCAGGCGAAGCATGACAGCGTTCTCCATCTCGGAACTCGGCTGTCGTGTAGGCCGCTGCCTGCAGGCCGCTACTACACTCACCGAGAACAGCGTGACCGAGAAGATGACTGCGACCACGATCAGCAGCGTTTTGACGTCACGGCGAGGACGATACAGGCTGCGGAGGCTCTCGGCTTGCAGCAAGAGCTGCGTTGTCGACGAAGTGCCTCGCAGAAAGTCACGGGACATGGTGCAGGCAACGCCAACGACACTACGGACTAGTCAGGGCCGGGAGCTACGTCCCTCGACGGCGACCTCCGGGAGCTTCGGAGGGGCCCGGCGCCTCTTTGCTGGCCAAGCGAGACCTCTAGAGCGAGCGCTGCCAACGAAGCATTCGGTCCCTCTGGTGACGGTCCACAAAAATAAAAAGGTCGCAGCAATTTCGGAGAGATTGGCCAAGAAAATAGCACTGAACTAATGAACGTGGAAATACGCGTACGTCTAGAAAAAAAAGTCAATATCAAGATTAGTGAATTCAATTTATGTTTAGGCGCAATTAAGAGTTTAAGCACTACAAAAGAAAGCAAGTTTTAGGTCTTAAATATGCTGTCAAAGTCAGAAACTACTGTTGCCTTCATATACTTTTTTAGATCCTCAGTCGTCAGCCCCTTCAGGAATCCTGCCCTCTGGGTTTCTTCACAGCTCTAAAACGTCTCCCCAGAAAAGGAGAAGTGATTGCAAACAAGATCTAAGCAAACTCTGCATATATTCCTGACATTCTTTTTAAATGGACCCATCCTCGTACAGCATATAATCTAAAGTGCATATTTTGTGGGGAATTAGTCATCTCCAATTTTTACCATCTTATCTTGACGTGCTCTGCGTATTCACAAGGACGATCGGAACTTTTAAGACTACACTCCATCCCGTGTGATGAACAGGACCATATTTGTCAAATGAGCGCTAATCCCTCTTTATTAGAGACAGTTGTAGAATTCTCCCTCCAGAATGGTCTCTATAAAGCAGTTTGATTCGTGATTGACTAAGCCCTGCATGGGTCAGTGATTCTGTGACAAGTGCGAACTGACTTTCTAATGTGACAAGAACAAATGTGTATTGGAAAACTTTTATTTTTATAACTTTTCCCCTTTTCTCACTCTCCCCCATCCCTTTCAGGGTCTTATGACCTCCTCCAATAAACAGCCAATCAATCAATCAATCGAAAAATATAGACCCGAAATTACGCTCTTCTTTTAAATATACGCCCTGCCTTCCCGAATAAAACTGCGGTTATTCAGCGCTTCGCACGTCTTCACTCTGACTTCTCTTCCGCCCCGTCCAAATCGCGCTGTCTTCATTTTTGTCGTCTGTGCATATCAATCGAAGAGTCAGTTATCCTGTTGTATGTGTCTCGCCTAGCTTACCCCTGATGTTCGCCGCTATTTGAAGCGTAACTGGTCGCTGAGTGGCCCAGGCGCTGTGCTGCTAAGCATGAGTACGGGGATTCTATCCCGGCCGCGGCCTCCGTATTTTTGGTGGAGCCGAAAACCGGTTTCTACATACGGGAAAAATTCTTAGGTGGTTCATATTATTCCCTAGAGCTTTACAACAGCGCCGCTCACACCCCAAGCGCAGCTTCGGCACCTAAAACCCCCAAAACATCTTCGCACTCTTTGTGGTTGTTTATCTTTTGTGTGACCGCGTGTCCGGTTTGTCCAGCCAACTACTTTTCCTGAAGGATGACGAAAACGCAAGCGGGTTCGCTCCCGCGTGGGGCGCATTCAATAGTCGTTTTAAAGACGATATGCTTCCTTGGGCTACATAAACAAGAAAATTTTCTTGTCTGTCTGTCTGTCTGTCTGTCTGTCTGTCTGTCTGTCTGTCTGTCCGTCCGTCCGTCCGTCCTTTCGTCCGTCTGTCTGTCTGTCTGTCTGTCTGTCTGTCTGTCCCTCGTTCACCCGCCTGCCAAAAGTTAAAATGAATTCTTGAACGAGGATTTTATATGGGCCAAACTTTTCTAAAACACTAATTCTGAAAACACAATTAATACTTGTAAACATAATTCAGCAAAAAAATAGAAAACACTAGGTACATTTGATGCAAAACATCAATACATAAGGGGTATTTGCAGTGCTCTTTGAATTAAAAATATATTGCTGCTTGATTTCTGCTGACCCGCGACTAGGGTCGGCATTCTATGAAGTCCAACAGTAACGAAGGCTTCGAGTAGATGGGGAGTGAGCAGTGTAACGCCGTAAAATTTAAATGAATTGAGGAAACCTTCACCGTGTTTATCATGGGAGGAGCGAGACGGGGGGGAAGGGCCTGAGAGGTGGGCGGAAATTTGAGAAGAGAGACGTTTACGTGGCACGGCTGCAGAAGACGATCTTCTTTCGACGGAATTTGCAGATAAGGGAGTACATACCCGGGCAATTTTTTGAGATATTACTTTGCACACGTGCCCATGAGCCCGAACCGGTTACTGAACATAATATGTGACGATAGCTTGTGTTCAATTGGGTTCAGTAACGGCAGCTATCTATGATGATAATTGTGTTCCTCGACGAAGGGCATACCCAAATTAGGGAATCTGCTAATGACCAGCGGTTTAAAATGTTTTATCGTGCCTGCACGATAAAATATTAAGAGCGTGATTTCGGGTCCATGTTTGTCGACAAGAAATGTATGAACGCAACAGTAGTTTCTGACTTTGACAGCATATTTAAGACATGCTACTTGCTTTCTTTTGCAGTGCTTAAACTCTTAATTGCGCCTAAACATAAAATGAATGCCCTAATCTTGATATTGACTTTTTTTTTGTCTAGACCTACGCGTATTTCCATGTTCATTGATTCAGGGCCATTTTCTTGGCCAATCTCTCCGACATTGCTGCGACCTATTTATTTTTGTGGACCGCACCAGAGGGACCGAATGCTTCGTTGGCAGCGCTCGCTCTAGAAGTCGTGCTTGGCCAGCGAAGAGGCTCCGGGCCCCTCCGAACTCCCGGAGGTCGCCGTCGACAGACATAGCTCCCGGCGCTGACTAGTCCGCAGTGTTGTCGGCGTTGCCTGCACCATGTCCCGTGACTTTCTGCGAGGCACTTCGTCGACAACGCAGCTCTTGCTGCAAGCCGAGAGCCTCCGCCGCCTATATCGTCCTCGTCGTGACGTCAAAACGCTGCTGATCGTGATCGCATTCATCTTCTCGGTCACGCTGTTCTCGGTGAGTGTAGTTACGGCCTGCAGGCCGCGGCCTGCACGACAGCGGGCTTCCGAGATGGAGAACGCTGTCATGTTTCGCCTGGCTACAGCGGACATCACCTTTGACCCCCGCAACGACTCCGGACTTATGAAACCCGGCTCACCCCTTTCACCTAGCACGACGCAAAGGGTGGACGTCTTGCACCATGACGTGAACGACACGCAGCCACGAGGGCGACTAGAAGAAGCCGGAAAAGATTTGAACTAGTCGGGACAATGAGTGGCCACAGGCATCGAAGACGAATAGAAAATTGGCCGCGTATCTGCTCCTTTCGTTGCAAATGTCGTCAAAAGACGATAGTCTTTGTAGGCATTTGCCAAAGAAATGCCCCCCTTTGCTTTCCCGCTCACCTCTCATGCTGTTCCTGTACCGTCGCGCTCATCCCAAGGTAAACACACTACACACTAAAAATTTTTACGCCCAAAAGGGTGCTTCAGCTTGTCGCCGCAGGAGCACCCTAAAAACTGAATATTTTACGCCCTTTAGGGTGCTTGGATTTTGTCGCCGCAGGAGCACCCTCTGTGAAGCACCCCAGAAGACAGGTGCCTTATAAACACCCTTTTCCGCCTAAAAGTATCCTAGGGTGCTACTTAGCACCCCAATCTGTAGGAGCATCTTCTGCAAAAGCACCCACCTAAAGGGGTACAAAACGGGTGCGTCATCCTCGGTTCACAGGTGCAGCAGGTGTGAGACCACATATTGCACAATATCACACACGATTATGGTATGAAACATTCGTGCTTTCCAAGCTCGGTTCTGTGAGACATTCCATTGAAGCTCAACATCAGCTGATAATTTCCTTGAACTTGTGTCACCGATTGTTAAAACATCAATTTAAAAAGTCAGGAGCCACATCTCAGTACAGTTATAACTTTAGAGGTAGTTGATTACCCAAAACTTCGTAAAAAACCAATTATATGTTCACTTTGCCGAACTGCAGTACACATCCTTCGAGATTCACTGCAGAGCCTAACCATGCTGTGCAGTGAAAGCAATTAGGTGTGCAACACTTCAACCACACAAAACTTCCTTGAACCTTAAAACCCTTGGCTTCTTAGTATTGCATCAAACTTCCAATCAAGGTAGCTACGTGCAATGTTTAGTGCCTTATTCTTGAGCTGAGCAGGAAGGTTCAATATCAAGGAAGACCAAATGCAAAATGTATAGTTTCCTCCGTAATGCGGCTCATAATATAGTTCCCTCCGTACTGCGGCTCATAATCTACTTATAAAAGTTGGGTACCCAAGCCATTTATTTTCGTTTGCATTATTCTTTTTGCTTTACGGAAAAATATTCATATGGTACAGCACTTGCAAGGTTTGGTGGTATTTGGAGTTTTATAAACATACCTTTAGACTAAATGACCCCACATAGCAATAACAAGAACTGCAAACATCACAGAACAATGCATACAAGTTCCCTGGTGAAGCCCATGGTTGAAATGTAATGCCATTGTTCAGAAAACATTATTTTATCATGAGGCTAGCTTGTACATGGTGCCTTGCATTATGTCCCTGCCGGTGGATGTGGGGTCATTTGTCACTGTTGCAAATGAAAAGCCAACAGCCAGGGCCCATTAGTTTTGGCTAGTATTACGAGGTGCCTCACGGTAAGCATTCTACGTCGATAGACTTTTTTAGAGTTGACTAGAACTGAAATCAGCAAAAGATTCTCTACAAAACATTCATTCTATCCGCAGCTTTAGGGTTTGCTATTTCCATAGTTGGATTTCTTCTGCCTTTCTTAACAACATTTTTCTTTTGATAAGAAGGTGCAAAACCAAAAGCAAAAAGCTTTTCTGTAAACCTTTGGTAGCTATATAATTGTTACAAAATATTTTACTCTAAATATGGCAGCTTAAACTGAGAATATTTGCATTTAAAAACATTAAAATAAGTTTAAATTGATCATAAATTTTTAGCTGTTTTTACGCAAAACTGTACATGGGATATGAAGTGCACCACAAGGAGGGCTTTGGATTAGCTTTAGCAAATTTGGGACATTTAAGGTGCACTGAAATCTCTACACATGCGCTTTTTCGCTTTCTGTATCCACCAGGAAAATGGCTGCCACTTTAGACAGCGATTCTAAATAGTAGTTGACGTGCATTTTAAAATAATCACAAACATTTTAGCCACAAAATTAATTTTTACAAGTTGTAGACATTGCCCATTACACCAGACATTGGACTACACTGTCAAGAGCTTTGACATCTACAATGACGTCTACAAAGCAGGCTTATACTGGTAGAATGTTTCATACCATAATTACTGTGTGTTCAGTGCTCACGTGTGAAGTATGAATACTGCTGCTTCAGCAAGAACCGAGGATGAGCACCCTTCCTGGTTCTGAAAAAAAATAACAGAGGAAATGCCTTAAGCAGGATTCTGAAACGGGGTTGAATGAAACAAGAATGAACAAGAAATTCTTTCAAAACATGTAAAGCAATGCAAACAAATATTTATTTCAACTTATTTCTACAAAAGACCACCTCATGAAGACTGGTGGTGGGGTATTGGCTCAAAAAAAAAAGCAGAGAGCACTTATACAAATGCTACAGGGAGCCTTCGCAGCCAACAATTGTTTGAACACACCTAAACTAATCACTGTTCAACAAACTCATAAAAAATGTTTGAATGCATAAAAAACCAGTGGTAAACACAGGAAACAGTTAAAACAGAATGACGGCACAAGTTTGTCCCGTCGTTCTCTTCTGTGTCCTGGGTTTTCCTATGGTTTTTCATCCATTCAAACATGTACCAGCTAGCCCAGTCCAACGCCTTGGTATCAGAAAAATATGGATAGTCAATCCTTACACAAAGTTGAAAAAAAAAGAAAGTATAAAGTAGGTGACAAAATTAAAACGACAGCAAATTGGTTGGCTTTTAATTTTAAATGATAATATAAAAAATAATGGCATGAATGAAAGTGAGCAGCACGCGAAGTACCTTGTTGCTAGCCCGACATTCCACTTTGAAGCAAAATGTCCGCTTTCAACACTACATAGGCTAAACATGCAATGAGGCATTCCTTTAGGCACACAAAATATACCATAATTGTTAAAAAAGCTACTTATTAGTTGAAAAAACCTGACCACGACAAATTGGAATTAGTGACTAGATACAGTTTCAGAAATACACAGCGACATCATATAAAAATATATGGTTCCCATACAAAGATTGATCATAACAAAAATTCAGGACATTTATCAGACTGGCATCAATGTGCAAAGCAGCTTAATGAAGGAAGACGGTCTTCACTAAAAACATGTTAATATTGGGAGCTCATGTGCTTCCCTGCAAGTTGGGTGTGTAAACCCACTGACATCTTAACTAACCCGCCTGAATCATCACTTGATAGACATTGAGGAATTTTACGAATTGGTTTATTGTAGCCAGCTGTCTAGTTTATTTCCCTATTTTTCTTGGCATTTCGTGTCTAATTCTAAATTTGGTGACTAGATAGCTTTTACTATGGTCATGCACTGGTGACAACGAATATTTGATTTTACTTTTAAAAAATTTCAGTTTTGTTTTATTGCTCACCAGCCAACGATCTGAAATATCAGAGGTGCTTAAAACGTATGTTGGCATTTCCTTCCTGCAGTGTAGTACAACTAATCATGACTTTTACCATAATTTGTTCACAAATCGTAATATGTGGAAAGTATTCAGCTTAATGAAAATGTCATTTCAGAAGCATGCACAATCAACAAGGCCTCAATGACTCTCATGACGTGGTCCACTTGTTTCTGTCACAAATAACCTGAGTGCAGACACATTCCACCGAAGACGAAGGTAACATGCCCTCTTGGGTGATGAATATTTAAAAAGCCTTACGAGTAAATTTGCTGCTGAGCACGTGAAATTGTGGCATTAAAACAAAAGATCCCTCTGCGGCATCTTTCACTTGGAGGAGCGCTTGACCACAAACTTTGAGAAGCTGGAAAATGCTCCATGAACCGCTCCAGCCAGCAGAAACGATGCAGGACACAAGTTGGTAGGCGGACCGTTGGCATCCTGCGATTGTGAAGATATTTCTGTTTAGTAGATGCTCTTCTTTTTGTACCACTGTTTATTTCACCTTTAACAAGCAGCTGAACTCCTTAACGTTCGCATAATAAAATGCTGCAATGCGGAACAGTTAGCAGGGTTACCTCAATTTTGCTTTTCGACGAATTAACACAATGTAGGTAATCTGCACACAACTACAATCAAACTACAATTTTCACCTACTTCACTGCTAACATCAGCGTTTGACTGCTCAAGCACAAATACAGGTTAGACATGTGAGCAATCTGCTAAACGTATCCCCACAAACTGAACAATCAGGCATCAGAAATCGGCAAGGAAGGAGGTGTCACGTTTAAATGGCACTTTTTTTGTTCAAAACATAAACAACACCTGGAAGCTTGAAGCGTGAGAGGGGGTCTTTCACGCTGACAATGTCAGAACATAGCTTGCTAGTGGGCACCTGCACGATGTGCACAATGTGTTTCTTGAAAATGCGTGCGAAAGTTTGATTGATGTGTAGGACGAGAATTGCAGCACGTTTTGACACAGGCCTTGTGGACGCTTCTGCCTGCTAATGTCAATGTGGATTCTTGCTAGTCGCCCTCTTCGCTTCTTTCTGAATATAATGCTTTAGGCATTATATTCAGGACAACGACTGCATCAAAACGTGCAGCAATTACCTACGTTCCACACATCGGTGAAACTCTCGCACACATTTTCAAGACACGCAGTGCATACATTGTGCATGTGCCCACTACAAGCTGCGTTCTGACATTGTCAGCGTGAGAGACCCCCTCTCACGCTCCAAGCTTCCGGGTATTGTTTATTAGATTCCATGCGCTGAATGCAAATCAGTGTACATTGGCGAAACGGGCAATCTGCACAGAAGATTAATGCAGCACTGGAACGAAGTGAACAAGGGCCATGCAAAAACAAGTCCACTGGCAGAGCACCGTGAGAGGACGGGACACGTGGTCGACTGGAACAAGACAAAATTACTGACAACTGAGTGCAATCTATCTTCTCGATTACTGCTCGAGTCCCTCATTGTTCAGACGACGCCCAACATTATCAACATAATGGATGGCAATCTGCACCATATCTATGCAAACTCATTGCGCCGCGTAATGCCCAATATATAGCTTCGTTTTCCACGACACATGCTCACCGTGAACAAGCAACAAACCGTTAAATGGCTTTCTTGACTTGGTCAGTGACCTACGTTTCATCACTGCAATAATGCTTTTACCTGCCTACACGGCATTCCGTCAAACACTGGACTACACCACATGAGCCATTGGCGTTCTTAACCTGCACCAGAGTATATAACCTTTCACTACTGCTATGAGATAGACCCATAAACGCACTTCAATATGGCCTTTATATTTAGCTCTTGGAAACATTATGTATAATTTTACCTTTAAGTTGCACCTGCTACAGCAGCTGGTACTATACCAAAAACATGAAAAAAAAAACGGTGGTTTAACACGCCAAAGCTACACTTGGGATATGGGGAGCACTGTAGGGGAAGGCTTCGCATTAATTTTGACCATCTGGGTATTTTTGTGCGCATCGAAATCTCCAAACATGGGCGTCTTTACGTGTTGCCTCCATCTGAAAAGCGGCTACACCAAGCGGTATCTAACCGACATTCGCCTCCACAGCACACCACCCTTGCCACGGCAGTGGGTTAAACATATGAAATAAAGCGAGTTTTGGAGTGCAAATGAAAATATTAATCACACGTCTTATTTTCCCAATCGATGTACCTTTTGAAGTCCACCATGCAATCCCCCCTCCCCTACCGGCCTACCAAAACACCTTTGTCTCAAGAGGTATCAGGCTGTTGTTAATGAAGTAAGTATTTACAATCCGGGACTTGCCACCGTTAAAGTCATGCACTTTGTTTTAGAGATAAGCAGGGGTGAGACAGCTGAATCCGATTTGGGAGCAGTTTTTGGAGCAGCGAAATCTCGATTTTGGAGCAGAAGAACCTTGATTTGGAGCAGTGAACGACATTTATTATGTCAGCTTATGTGCCTAAAAATTCAAATTTTTGGCAAATCGAGAGGGGGGGGAGTGCACTTTTTCATCGGTTTTGAACGTAAATAACACTGAAATAGCCTTTCGATAAAGTATGTTCTACCAGAGTCCTTGTATTCCTTGTACCAGAGGAAGCTCGCTGTCAAAGGCAGCAATAACAGCGTTTCATAACACCGCAATAAGTCTGAAATTTCACTTCAGGCACGCACGGCGCCTCACACTCAAGGCCGAAACATGGCAAATTCGCGGGCACCGCATTGTTTTTGATGAACTCAGTCTTCCGAGCGGCGCAACTTCCCGTAACAGATCAAACAACTAAATGTATCCACCCCCATAACCGAAACCACGGTAGAAATCTTCAAATAGCACTCTGCCTGACCTAGAGTGAACTAGCCTGAACCACGAGTAACTGCTTCGCCCGCCGATCATGTTTTCCAATGCGGCGCCCAGTGATGTCGTTCCGGAGATATGGCGCTCCAAAAATTGCCGTTTTTTCATCAGCTTGAACAAGTTTTGTCGCCTCAGTAAACATTAGTATTTTTATATAGGACTTTGCGATGGTTTTCGATGGAAAAGCTTTAAAAATGTACAGAATATAACATGTGCACCACGACATTGTCGCTTTCGAAAAAACTTTCTGGGACAATTTTATGCGTTTTTTATTGATTGATCAATAAATTAAACTTTTACAAACACCATCACCTTAGGGGTGCTGAAAAATTATGCCGTCAGAAAGCATTTTCGCCCACTGAAACTCACGGGAGCGTTCAAATCCTTGGCTCTCATACTGTTTTGGAGCAGTTTGGCGCAATTTTTCCGATTTTCAAGCTTTTGGAGCAGCCTGGCGCAGGAAAACAACTTTGTATCAAAACTGCGCAATATGCGCAGCTGTCTCACCCCTGGATAAGCGACATTAGCCATTTGCAGCACCAGGAGTTAATTGTGTTAAGATCAGATTGAAAGCATTGACGGTAGTAGTTGAAAGAAATTGTGTGATAAATTACAACATCATCTGCAAATAGACCTACATGGGAGGATATGCAACATGGAAGATAGACCAAGCAACCTGCCTGGGGGGACAACAAAGTGGCACGAGCAAAAGAAGGATATAGTTATTAGAAGTAAACTGCATTTGAGAAGAATGAAAATCTTTTGCTCAAGTGAGGACATTAGGGTGAAGTTTGAGAAGTAGTCTGTGGTGTGCAATGCGATTGAATGCTTTAGAAAAATCGAGAAAACCTACCGCAGTTTGTAAGCCTGTGTCAATGGATCAATGTAGATCATGAACAAATCCTGAAAGTTGTGTTTCTCAAGTAACCCTTGTGAAAATTGTGGTGATACTCGAATGTGATATTGTGATTTTATAAATAATTAGCGACCTGAGAGTGGATGAAATGTTTCCTGACCTTGCATATGGTGCTTGTTAGGGAAATTTAATGGTGAAGTACCGTCTCCTGATTTAAAGACTGGTGCTACCTCGACTATCTTCCAACCATTGAGATTAGTGCCTGTCATGAGAGACTGCGAAAAAAGCGCTGTCAGAATTCTACAGACTGCGGGATGTACTTTTCGGTATAGTATGATTTTTACCAGTATGATCTGTTTGTATTGCAAGTTTAAAACCATATCGAAAGATCCTAAATGTTTGCTTGGCTTGATTACATACGAATACTTGCTTCAAAGTCAGTTCAATTTCTCTTCTTGCCCTTTAGTCGTCAGCCCCAGATTCTCTTCAATATCTCTGCTAAGCAATGACACGCTCCATATGCACAGCACTGCTTCATGAAAATGTTTCAAATAATCAGAGGCCACAGCACTGCTAACAGGTATACATCATGGCAAGTTCCACAACATGCAATAACTAACCTGAAAATACATAATCGGTGGGTGCACCGATATGGCAGCAGTGCCTGGAACGATGTGTCGAGCAAATGCGCTGACTTCTGAACGGGTGGTCCAAGCGGCCAGATGATGGATGAATGACCATTCCTGGCGGCAAAGCGTACGGAGCACCAACGAAAGGCCAGGCAGTACTTGGGTACAGCAGGTGCAGTGTCGGTTGGCCAAGGGAGGCCCTGGCAAAGCCTTTGAAACTGGACTGGAAGGCAGCTGACCCAGGACAGCCAGCAGCAGCACCTGCAGGTGCATAATCTGTGAGTGTGCTGACACTTGTTGAAATACAAGAAGAGCACACACAAAGCACGAATGCTTACATCAAGTAGATTTTTAATCGTTTAAAGACAGTAACCTCCAAGGCACTAACAAGAACATTCCCGGAGCACCCCAAGTGAAATTTAGGTCACAGTAAGAATGTATTTATTAGACCCGCAGGTACTGTGAGTGGGGTATGCATGATATATGCAAAGCTAGCTACTGAGCTAATTTGCATGGAACGCATGCTAGCAGCTCATCTGTATCCCTTGCTTTCAATCGGAACTGGTGTGTGATAGTTGAGGCTCCTCCATTTCAATGTCTGACTTGTATCTGCACGTTCAATTCTCCAATATAAATCGAGTTGAGTGAGTGCCTACAGCTTTCTTGTTAGTCTCTGTATGGCCTGCGGTTTTGCGAAAATGAGAACTTGCGAATTGGCTCAATTTTCTGCACTAATTTAAACAATACATATGCCTCTGATATCAAGCCCCAGACTTCCCGAGAGCTACTCTGACAGAATCGGCAGGCGCCTCGTAGGCGTTGTGAAATCTCCCCCACTACCCCGAGACTATGCTAACTCCCTGCGAGGCCACATGCGCGCATTTCACCTTCAATTTGCACGTATGTGAATTCTATACCTCTATGAACTCTCAGACGGGCGTCGTCATATTCGTGCCGGACTCGTGAAACTCGGCAACGTAAATTACCGCACTCGCTCGCTGGCGCGCGGCCCGAACTCTCTCACCGTTTCCGGCCCTTGCATACTATTTTCTCCACCTTGCACTTTGTAAATTTTCATGTTTAACTACACCTCGTGCGCCCTCATCTCTTGCCTGCTTTTCTTCCAGCACAACTCCGTCAGCACCCGGTCGACGCGTACGCTGTCGGGGCGCGTTGGCGAGCGAGTACGGCAATTTCGCTGTTGTCGAGCTTCACGAGAACAGCACACATATCGCGGCCCGAAGACCGCGAGGCGTACGGTCGCCGGTCTCGCGAGCGCAATAGCTGCGAAGCGCACTGCACGGAATTCGTGAAAGGGGGGGGAGACGCCAGCCATGGAATCACGTGTACGCGTTTTCACATGCACTTCCAGGGAACCTCCTGTTCATGTTATTTCTTGGTATACCGCGGGTATTCACGAGGGAGGACTAATCACAGCGTTGTGCCACTCACGCGAAATTGCGACTGCGATCTGCAACCGCAAAGGCACTGTTTGAGAGACACATAAACAAACGCCCCGGTGTTAAAGAGCCTTGCGTGATGTGAAATTATTAGCAGCCGTGTACCATAGCGCGAGCATCGTAGCCAAGGTCTAGCTTCAGCGTAAATTGATGCTGACTTCTGCGGAAACGGTGGACTGGGCGCCAAACAAGTATACTAACTCACGTAGGCTCTCAGAGCAAACGAGATGGGGGTCTAGCGAATTACTGACCCATAAACACCAGAACTCGTTCCAACCAAATACAGAATAATAAAAATGCGTACTTACCCGAGCAAAAACGATGTTTCCAACGTAAAATTCTCCTTCACTGTCGTCTTCATCTCGCGGACACACGAACACGCTTTGTTCTGATGCAATGTCATCCACTTTTGCCGCGCAGTATTTTATCCGGCGATGATCGTTCTTCCGGGGTCCCCATGTTCAACACACGCGTAGGTTAGAAGGGTAGACATCACCCATAAAGCTTCTATAACTATGATTTAAGCTTGAAATAGATAAAACAGATTAAATTACGCCACCAACCACTCGGCACAAAACGCCATGAAAAAACACACACAAAAGTGAGAGATAGTTGCCAGACTTCAAATACAGCACCTCTACGTTTGACGAAAATTGTGTTACTACTGTAATGTTGGTAATTATCTTTCTGCTTTCAAAGTCTGAAATGTGTTTATAACTTAAATTTAAGGTTTTTAAACACAAAAAGTGAATACACATAAAGTACTTGACATATATACTGATATTGTAAAGAGGTTTGACGTTTGTTTTGGTTTTGTTTTCACGGCGGGCTTCTCAAGAGAGAACGTGCGAGAAAACGAGCTACTTTGGGTTTAGGAAGAGGGCGGTAAATGTCGGCGTGATAGAAAGCAAGGAACAGGTGCTTACCCTGGTCGTTAAAAAAGGAGCTAATAAAACCCTCACGTAAAAAAAAAAAAAAAAAAAAAAAAAAAACGCTCGACGAGGAATCGAACCATTGACCTACAAAACAGTAAACGGACGCGTTAACAAACAGCTATGTCGGCGGGCGGTGTTCGCGGCGCTTAAAACAACTCTATACTTACGTAAGTTGTCAACGAATATTGTTGCTTGTGTCTAGTCATCGCCTCCTTTAACGATGGTCTAGTTTATGCTGCATTTTTGAAATTCTGGCTGTCCTAACGCTTGTTTCTCACGCACCGGTCTTGCAGACGAGGCCGCATTGCTAGCGCTGCAAGCGATTGAGCCAAAGCTCCATTATTTGACTCAAGAAAAGGTATCGCAGTCAACCCGACCTTTTCTGCGCAAGCCACGGCAGCCACGAAATAAATGGAATGTGCCGTTAGAATTATGGCGTTGATAACGCTTGTTTGACCGGCACCGTCTTGCAGACAAGCAACGTCGCTCTAATACTACAAGCGATGTCACTCCTGGCATGTCAGGCGCATCAAACCCATCGTGTAAAACGACTGCTAACAGTGCGAAAACCTCTGAGTTTGTAACAAGTGGGGATTTGCGGTGGCGGCGACGTAATAGGTACAGCAAGCAGGTAGGCAGAACAGCAGCGTAGGGTTACAAACTTTCCCCGAAAAAAAAAACGGGCCTTCGGGGGGGGGGGGGGGGGGATTGTGTTGAAAAAAGACGCCATGTTTTTTAACATGCAGTGCCATTTATTGTAGTGTTTTCTTAGAGAGAAATCAACATAACTTTTGTACTGAAAGTGATTGAGAGCTTGGTTAATCGCTCTGCATGTGCTTCACTGAAAAGTAACCGCAATTGCTGACCGCGGCGGTAGAATTTCGTTATTTTGTTCTTCCCTTAGGTCCCCCTCCATCTGAGGCAGCGCGCTCGCCCGCGTATTTTCTCTGCTCGCGTGTCTTTGCGCAGCTTGTCGACATAGGCGTGCGCAGAGTTCTCAATTTGGGGGAGCAAAGTCTTACCGCTGCGCCCCCCCCCCCCCTCCCCCGCCCCCCCCCCCAGAGCAACTCCCGACCTCTTCTCACTGAAGGCCTTGCGGTGCGAACGCAGTGCAAAGAGGGATGGTTATAAAATTTTTATTTCAATATGATGGAATTGCAACACACACAAAATATTTCTGAGCAGAAATTTTACTTTCATGTGTTACATCGGCAAGGCATGGGGCAAATTTGGCGCCCCCTTCAGATGATTAGGGGGGGCGGCCGCCCCCCCTGCCCCCCCTGTGCGCACGCCTATGCTTGTCGACACGTATTTATCGTCTTAGTTGTTGAATTGACGCTTATAAAACGCCAAAACGGGCATAATCACGGCACAAAAGCCAAAAAACCGGCTGATGACGGCTGGTTTTAGATATGGACCGGCAACCGGCCCGCTGTTTAAAAAACCGGTCGGGCCGGTCCAAAACCAGGAAGGTGGCAACCCTACGGCAGCGACGAGCGAAAATGATTTTACACGACCGCCCCCGTCGGCCTGCGCAAAAAAGGAAGATAGAACCCCTGCATACACGCCCTCGAAGAAAGCTGTACAGCCGATTCAGTTTGTTGTGGACGAAGAGCAACCGAGGCTGCAGCCACAAACGATTGCGCTTGCCGTGGTATGAGCCAAAGCATATCTTCACATAGTTATGTTATCGTCCGTCTGACTGTTACTTACTGAAGGGAAAATTCAGAACACAAACGTTGACGTCTAGCGTCTATGCCAGACATAGACGCTGCTGTTTAGGCCCTAAAAACCACCTTCAGGGCGTCTGTCGGTTCTGTCTGATGGCGCGCTCGCGCCGCTGATTACGAACGAGGCGTCTGTTGGCGTTGACTTATCGTGTTGGCGAGCCGGTAAACGCCATCACGGTTAAACTCCCTGTTGGAAGACTACGCTGTTGGGACGATAGAGTGCCGACAGAGCTTCTTATTGGCCCCACAAACGCCATCAAGGTTAAACTCCCTGTTGGAAGACTAGGCTATTGGAACGATAGAGTGCCGACAGAACTTCGTATTGGCCCCACAGGCGTGCTGTGAGCCCAACAAGAAAGTCTTGTTGGAATTTTTGCCCGGGGCATAATAATACGGGAACAAATTCTTAGGTAAATTCGATTTCGTTGAGGACACCGATGCCTCGCGTAAAAGTTTTATTTATAGGACTACAAGAGGCATTTTGTAGCCTTTCCTTCCCGTGCACCCAGACATCGAAACGAACCTTGTGATACACTCGAAGCAGTAGATTAGTGCAGAGTGGAATTTAAACATTCAGCACGTTTTGTTCAATTTACGAACAGCAATTTTAGAGCCTTTCCCCTGGTCTATGTGGAGAGTTCATATTTATTCTCTCAACGGGCGGTGAAATAGTGCAATGTGCGGTTTAAACATTCAGCCTGTTTTTGTGCAATTTTGCATGCTTGCATTCACACACCGTTCTTTTAGGCACCCTAACGATAAGGTGCCGTGGTAACACCCCAATCGAGAAGAAATACTTTTTAGCACCCCTTTAACGGTCGTAGCACCCTATGAAACTGTTGATTACACCCCTGAATTTTGGCACCCTCGAGGTGGGGTGCCCGAGCAATATTTGGGTGCTTGAAAGGTGCAAAAAGGGTGCAAAATGTTCAGTACACCCTCCTTGCACCTTAAGGGGTGTAAAAATGTTAAGATTTACACCCCTTAATATGTGGCACCCTCATGATTGGGTGCCGGAGCAATGTTTTAGTCCTTAAAAGGTGCAAAAAGGGTGCAAAATGTTGAGCGCACCCTTTTAGCACCTTTAAGGGTGTTAAAAAGTTTAGTGTGTAAAGGTTTGCGCAAGGCGATTTGAATTTACCGCGTTCCACTGCTACAGGCCAGGTTCCTCGATGCCAGCGGTGCAGTACGGCGGAGACGCGCGTGAATGGAGGCGGCCGACTACAGGGTTTACAGAACCGCGTGGCCGTGCTCCACGTGCGTTCCAAGCAGAACGTGGAACCTAGCTAGCGGAACCTTTCGTTGCTGTTGCCGCGTGAGTTTTCATATGCCGCCAGGAGGAGGCGGTTTTCTGCAGTAGATGTAGAATATCATTTGCTATCGAAAAACCAAGCATCCATGAATTTTTAAATAAAGGAACACTGTAAATATCCCTTGTGTACTAATTTCCTGTCTTATATTTGCGTAATTGATTGATTGCAGGGTTTAACGCGCCGACGCAACGCAGGCGATGAGGCGCGCCGTAGTGGAGGGCTCCGGATTAATTTTGACCACCTGTGGATCTTTATCGTGCGCCGAAATCTCGTACACACGGGCGTTTTTGCTTTTCGCCTCCATCATATATTTGCGTAATGTCTTGTTCTTGGTCAACAGAGTTGAAAAGTATGAACACATAAACCGGGCTTATACGGTTACATTTGGCTGTGAGTATATAAGACTATTGCGCAATATCAATTTTACTTTTGCCGGGTGGCTCAATCGAGTCACAGACAGACAGACAGACAGACAGACAGACAGACAGACAGACAGACAGACAGACAGACAGACAGACAGACAGACAGACCAAAATTTCTGGGTTTAAGTAGCCCAAGAAAGACTACCGTCTTTAAAAATTTCGCCCCAGCTGTTTTACTTCCGATTAGAGACATCAACCTAGCTACATTTCGTCGCGCTTGAACTCTGCAGCTGTGTAGATTGCCTGGATTTAGGCGAGAGCTTGTTTGGTGAGGTTGCAGGTGTAGTTGCGCATTGTCCAGGTGGTTAATAATGAGATGGTTAATGAGGCCCTAAGTTCGCTTTAAAGGGACTCTGCAACACTTACGATGAACGCTTTCACTATTTCCTTCGCGTCTGGAAGCTCTGCGAAAGCTACAGTTAACACCAGCACGGACGGCCAGTGTGTGATTTTGATCGTCGCAGCAAATACGCCTTTCACCCGCCGCGGTGGCTCAGTGGCTAAGGCGTTGCGCTACTGAGCACGAGGTCGCGGGTTCGATTCCCGGCCGCGGCGGCCGCTTTTCTGATGGAGGCGAAAAGCAAAAACGCCCGTGTGTACGAGATTTCGGCGCACGTTAAAGATCCCCAGGTGGTCAAAATTAATCCGGAGCCCTCCACTACGGCGCGCCTCATCGCCTGCGTTGCGTCGGCGCGTTAAAACCCTACAATCAATCAAATCAAATACGCCTTTCGTTTCTGCTTTGCTTTTGTGGCGTTCTTTTAGACTTTCTATCGGATGCGCTCATTGCAGAAACTGAAGGAAAGCCGGCCGATAGGCCGACTACGACACCGTAATAACGTCATTCGGGGGCTGGAAGAACGTCGGACCGGGAAACAGAGACAAATCTGTTGAGCCAGTTTCTATGTTATCTGATAGGCATAGAGCAGCAATGTTTGGCTGAGGTATATTGCGACCTCCTTATCTAAGTACTACATGTGTTTGACTACGTTCTTCAAGCATTTAGTATTTCGACAAAAAGTTGAAAAAAGTACTGCAGCGTCCCTTTTAGGAGGACGAGGATAAGGTAGATTGGGCGGAGGCTGCAAAAATCTGTACGAGGTTCGAATTTTCTTAGGTCTCGCATACGGGAAAGGAGAAATGGCTATTACTACCCAGTCATACAAGATGACAAGTGAAAACACAGCAAGCAGAGAGCGGATTTAGAACACATCATCTGGTCCTGCTCCAAAATACATATAACTGATCAAAGAACACTCATCATAAACACACCCGAGGCAGCCTTGCTCAGCTCGGAAGCTGACACCCAGCTACAAATAGTCCGGATCGCCGAAGCCGCCGCCAGGGACCAAGGACTTTTGGCTGCAGGCTGAGGGTGAATGGGCGGGGACTCCGATTACGAGTCAGCACATCCAACGTGCCATTACATCCAACGTTGGATGTGTTGGCGCATTGGGTGTACTGGCACGATGGATGTATTGACATGCTTTTGGATGTAGCTGCTCGTTGGATGTAGTTGCTCGCTGGATGTGGTGGCGCGTTGGATGTAATGGCACGTTTGATGTAGTTGCTCACCCTTCTGAAGAGTGAAGGTGTAATGATGGCAGCGTCGATTGATCCTGTCGGGACGATGACCCCCTTCCCTTCTCGTGGCTTTGTTGTGTCCCCCTCCGTCGGGGGGAGCGAGGTGTGGCCTCCGCCGACGCCAGCGAGTCGCAACCCTTTTTAAAGGGCTACTGAAGCGCTTTTAAAACCGGGCAAGACTATACTTTTTACAATTCTTACATTGTTCAGTGTGTGCCTGTAAAGTTCTTTTGGTCATTTTTAGCTTGGGGACAGCGGTATTCGTCGTTAAAGTTGACCCTACGCCCCGCCTACTGCTCCCTGCCGCATCGCCGGAAGAGCGTGAAACTGAGGCACCGACCGGAAGTAGCGTCATATTCGGAAGACAGCCAGCGACGTTCGCCGCCGCTTCGCTGTGTCCCAGTTTTCTGGGTGAAGTTCCGAATTAAGAAGGCGTGTAATCTGCACTTTATTAATCATCATTGTCTAAAGTTGCTTCCGCGTCGATTTTTAACCGTAATGCTACTGGGTGATTCCCTAAAGCGACTCCTAGATACGAGCGATTTCCTACCCGAGCGCCCGTGGCTACTACATTGCCTTCACGAGTAGTCGCGGGGCCGGCCGTGTCTTCGGGTGCTCTGTGCTTCATACGCGAAGCGACGGGCTCAAACAAATACGGAGGTACCCCAAGTTCCTGATCCATTATTATAAGGGAATTAGAAAATTTGTGGGACCACCGCGCTCTGGGCTTCCCGAACTTCTTGCTCGTTTTCCCGATCAACGTTGTTGGCTGTGACGAAAGCTTAGCTGAATAGCTAGATTTTAAGAAGAAATCAGGCAAGCTGAAATCATGAAGCGTTTTCTGCGCGCGGAAGCGCTCCGCACACTCACCGGTCGTGCATGCCCGTATGGCGCACGAAACGGCTCGCACCACACATGCCGCGGCAGCGACTGCTGTTCGCTGCCGTCCAGAATCAAGGCCGTCGCGAAAAGCAAGGTAAACGTGCAAGAGAGGATGATAGTGTGGTGAAAAATTGTGGATTGTCATCCAAGGTGATTTCGAAAGAGGTGATCGAATTTGTATCGCGATGCCGAGCGCCGACCGGTCGCGGGGGCTCGTCGACGGCAGCAAACGAACCTGCCCGAGCAAGAGATGCGGGGAGAGGCCGATGGATGGCGTTACCCGCGCGCAAGAATGAGCACAGCACCGATCGCTAGAATGACGATCAACGTAGGACTAAGGTTCCACATGCGAGAAAGGGGATGATAATGTGGTGAAAAACTGTGTTAAGGATAGTCATTCGCAATTGTAGAGATAGCACGACCAACTATCTCCCTTGGTGCTAAGCCTAAAGTTCCCAACATCAGCGGCGATCCGTGCAACCTGAGCCGGCTGGAGCTGTTGGGGAAGGCGTTCTAAAGCTCGCCGGGGTAGCAGCGCTTGGGTTCCTCTACCTTTTGGGGGGCGACGAACGTTCAACTCCCCTATTCTAAAACATGCCTATGAGCAGCAATGCCACGTTCCGCTGACTGACCGAGCAGCGACCCGACACCAGCACCTCTGCGCGACGCGGCGACCGGCGGCGGCCGCGCTGCCTGTGCGCATCGCAGGCCGCTGCACAGAGCTTGTTGCCGCCTGTCCAAATGTAAAAATAAAGTTCCACATTCGAGGATGGGGATGATGGTGGGTTGAAAAATTGTGCTAAGAATAGTGGCTAGCGCTGGTAGTGAAAGCGGCGAACCAATAGCTGCGCAACTTCCCTGCACCCGAGAAACAAGTCGGCCGTCCATGAGTCGTCGGGGGAGAACCCCTTTCCAAAGCTCGCCGCGAGCGAACCTGTGGTGTTTATACTTCCCTCATGCTCTCCTATTCTAAGGAAAGACTGTGTGAGCCCTCCATTCACCAGAGGACCTTCTATACTCGGTGACAACTTAAGAACGGCGCCGGAAGTCGCCGCTGTGCCTTATCACCGTAGCCGGATGTTTCTCCGCGCGGCGCAAGTACACTCTAAGAAAAAAGTGTAGAAAAAGGGAGGAAATCGAGGGTTTTCTCCCCGGGACCAGCGAGCTTCTCCCTTTAGCTAATTACACGTAGCGCCCTCTGTACGGCCTCTACGAAACACCGAAACGGGGGAGGAAATATTCTCCCCAGTCGTCTGCAATCTGCTGTCGGCGCCGACGCCGAAAACGAAAACGTTCATCATTGCACTGTGGCTTTCGCCGATCGGGCGCGTACGACGACTATGAGCAACACCTCCCCTACGGTGTGCTGCTTGCTTGCTTTCTCGCTGTCTTTCTTTTTTAGTATTACCATGTGCCCGCCACGCTAACGCACGGCTCGCCAGCCGTGTGTTTGAAGCACATTCTGTGGGCACCGCTGCATGCTTGCTGTGGGCGACTCGCCTGCGCCCTGTTCAACGTTACCACTGCAGTTGTGGACGTTTTATACTGACGCCCAAGGGTAAAAGAGGTCAGCGATGATAGCAAACTGCCCGGCGGTGGGCGGAGCGACGCCGACGACGCATCGCATGCGCGCATCGGGTCATGTGTCTCAAATTCACGCGTTCGACTAGTCGTGGTGACAGTCGTAACGATCAGTCGCATGCGAATCAGCCCACCGTTTTTGCTCCATGGTCAACTACGACGATCGCTGAGCTGAATTTGTAGATTCCGCGCGTTTAATCACAAAAAATGGATAAAGCAGGCAATCGTGAAGCGTTTCCTGCCTTCGGAAACAGTTCGCGCACACGCCGGCCGCGCCTGCCAGCTCGGACACTCAGCGGCTCGAACCGGCGCAGACCACGGTAGCAACCGCTTGTCGCTGCTCTTCTGAATCAATCTGATCGTTAAAATGAAGTTCCACATGCGAGAAAGTAGGTGTTAGTGTGGTGAAAAATAGTGCTAGAGATTGTTATCAGGGCTTTTTTTAAAAGCGGCGATCAGATATCTGCCGCAATGCAAGCCTACGCTGACCGGCCGCCGCGGCGCGCGGCGGGCGGTGCGCCGACCGGTCGAGAGATGGCAATACCTGCGCGTACCATCGAAACAGGCTACGCAGATGTTCAACTACGACGATCGCTGAGCTGAATTTGTAGATTCCGCGCGTTTGTTCGCAAGAAATGGATAAAGCAGGCAATCGCGAAGCGTTTTCTGCCTTCGGAAACAGTCCGCGCACACGCCGGTCGCGCCTGCCAGCTCGGCACACTCAGCGGCTCGAACCGGCGCAGACCACGGTAGCAACCGCGCTTGTCGCTGCTCTTCTGAATCAATCTGATCGCTAAAAAGAAGTAGCTTATGCGAGAAAAGGGATGATAGTGTGGTGAAAAGTTGCGTTACGGATTGTCATTCGCAGTTACACAGTTAGCGGCGATCAAATATCCGCCAGGATGCTAAGCCTAAAGTTCCCAACACCCGAGCCGACCAGAGCAACGCGGTGGGTTGCGGGGGGTTGGGGCTCAGCGTGCTCTCATTGGCTGTGGCCTCACGACGATTGCAACGATGGCACGACTGCATCTGGCTTGCCAGACGCACGTCGTGAGCCTCCTCCGACCAGCGATCGACGCCAAAACAGGTCCTAACGATCAATCGTAACGATCAGTCGCATGCGAATCGCGTGCACCAGTCGTACATGTGTCCAGCGCTTTAAGGCCGCCTCCGACGGCGGAGTTTTCAAACTGGCCTAATCTAAAAACGTTTGTCGTAGCGACTGCGCTGGTTTGCAAGCGTAGCGAGGCAGCGACATACCAAGCGCCTTAAAAATTTGTACGTTCTATTTGCCTAAATTTGGCCGCCGCAGTTGTAAACAAGTAAGCAACATTGTCCATGGGCTCAAGAAAAATGACGTAACTTCCTTCACACTTTTCGCAATGCATTGGGATGCTAGGGGCCTCTCCTGAGTATTCTTTCCTCCATGCAGAGGGCAGTGGTGGCCCTATCCAAGGGCGAGAGTTTTAGGCGTGCTCCCGCGCAAGCAGACGGCGTGCACGCTCGTTCCCCACTTCCCGTGCATCGAGAGGAATTCGGGGAAGACAGGTAGCTGACCCCCACGGCGAACGTCCATCGGGATTCCGCAGCCCCTTTGGTCCAAAAGGAGCTTTCGGCGGATGAACATATCATTTCGTTTTTTTAAATGCGAATGCATTTCTTAGTCGGGGGTTGTCGTGCTCCGTCGGCGTGCGCCTGCATTCCTCCAGCGCGAGCGCACGTGAGCGCGCGCCTCGTAGTTCTGCCTTCGTCGTCGTCGTCGTCGTAAATGCGAATGCATTTCTTAGTCGGGGGTTGTCGTGCTCCGTCGGCGTGCGCCCGCAGGTGTTATCTCTCCGCGCTCCTCCTCACCCCTAGCAACAGCTGTGGCGCGCCTAGCAACCGGATCAGGTGGTAGCTCGGGCGGAAGTAGCGGAGGGCAAGGGGAGAGGAGGAGCGTGCTTGGGCGTGTGAGGGCGCTCGCATCGCGGAGCTCGGGCGGAGTAGCGGAGAGTGAGTGGAGAGGAGGAGCGCGCTCGGGCTTGTGAGGGCGCTCGCATCGCGGAGCTCGGCGGGAGAGAGAGCTCGCGCGCGGGGCGGGCGTGTTGCGCGGGTCTCTCTCTCCTCTCCGCGTACCCTCTCTCCGCTCGCTGCGCTCGGAAAATGTATATAAATGCAGTGGAGCGCACGCCTCTCTCCGTTACTGCTTGCCGCAGCGCACTCATCGGTGCACCCAATGCATTCGCATTTCCGCACGATCCCCTTCGGGGAGGTGGGGGGAGTTTTTTTATTATTTGTTTTCGGACAGGATCTCCAGGATCTATTTTTTATAGAGACGGCATCTGTCTCTTATGAATCCGCATATTTTTCAAGCGATTTCTCCTGTAAATATTTGTTGAGGGTAGTTTTGTTTTACAGCGCTATTTTGCCCCAGCGCATCAAAGTAATTAAAAAAACAAAGTCCTCGATCCTCTTTCATTTCCTTGCTTTTCTCGTAAATGTTATTTGAATTGATTACTGATTTTCTTAAAGACATTCTTTTACATTTTTTTCTGAGTATCAAATTTCTATTTAACAAAAGTACCGAATGTGGGCTCTCAGAGATACCAATGAGCCACGATCCAACGTCGCTCATATTCGGGAACGCTGCTTTGACGTGCATGATTGCTGCGGAAAATATTTTTGCGCACTAAGCGCTCTTCCGTGCTGTTAAACAAAATAAACACCTAACTTATGAGAATGGGGCGGTTTATTACTGCAGTTAGAAAAAAAAATATCAGTCAGAATAGTAGCATTACAGCGTTACAAAACTAAATGTTTTGTAACTCAATGTAATAAACAAAACTCAATGTTTTAAACTCAATAAACAAAACTCAATGTTTTGTTTATTACAAAACGTAGTCTCTCAAAAACCCGTCTGCACTAGGGCATTTGTCTGAACCACCTGCCGTTTTCACGGCGGCACTCTAATTAGGACTGAGTAACTGTAGTGGGTGCAATTATTCCTCGTACCAAACAACGCTTACACGTGGAAGAGAAGGTGCAGCGTTGCACACGCTGCCCGCTACGCTAAAACACTCCATTCACGGAGTTCAGTCAGATAGCGTTGAATTAAAGCTAGAAATGTAGTTATGTTAGGCAACAGGGCATTACGCGCTCAATGTAATGAAACGTTGGATTTGGTGGCGCATTGGATGTACTGGCCGAAATTGGATGTAATGACACAGCTTTGGACGAAGTTGCTCGATGGATGTAATGCCACGTTGGATGTAATGACACCCTGGATGTAATGGCGCGTTGCATGTATTGGCACATTGGATGCAGGGGCCAAAAGTGGATGTTTCTGCTCGTTGGATGTGATGGCACGATGGATGTGTTGGCCCCAAGCGGAGGACTCCCAACTCTTCTACTCCCAACCCCTTACCGGGCAACAATAAAAGTCTCTCTCTCTCTCTCTCTCTCTCTCTCTCTCTCTCTCTCTCTCTCTCTCTCTCTCTCTCTCTCTCTCTCTCTCTCTCTCTCTCTCTCTCTCTCTCTCTATCTCTCTCTCTCTTCCAATAATTATTCTCAACTGTTCCCGGCTGGCAAGAACCGAAACCATTCCAGTGGAGCGTCACACGAGCTCGTTACAACCGACAATCAATACGCTGATGACTTAGTTCGAAGGAAAGCATTCAAGCAAAAGCTTTCCGAAAATCCTCTGATATTTCGAAGAGAGAAAGAGAGAAGGTGGGGGGAAGCCTATAATGAAACCAGGAGGTGAGATAATTGATTGATTGTAAGGTTTAACGCGCCGACGCTACACAGGTGATGAGGCGCGTGCCGTAGTAGAGGGCTCCAGATTAATTTGACCACCTGGGGTTTTTTAACGTCTGCTGAATTCTCGGACACACAGGCGTTTTTGCTTTTCGCCTACATTAGAAAAGCGGCCGCCGCGGCCGGGAATCGAACCCGCTTATTGTGCTCAGCAGCACAACGCCATAGCCACTGAGCCACCGCGGCGGGTAGGAGATGAGCTAAAGGCAGTTAAAAAACTGACCCGAAATCGCCAACTTCTTTCTTTCCACCAAGCCAAGCAGTTGTTTACAACTTTTGTTCACCTCTCTCTTTAAAAGACCTTGTTACATCAGAGACGTCGTGCGGGTTAGAACCTTTAGCATACTGTCTTACCTTTTCTTTTTTTTTCGCTGTCCGAAACGCATGAAAGCTTCTGACACGGGGGAAGTATACGCTCACCAAAGCCACATATAAACACTCGCCAGTTCTTGGTGAGCACTTTCTCATGGAATTTGGAAAGTCTATGCCATTTTTCGTTGTTCTGTTAACGACGCCGGGGAAAATACGGCCCGGTGGAGTCATTCAGGGCACAAAAGTAAATTTGACGCCTGACTGACAACAACATACTTAACCTTGATAAAATGACTGGCAGCAATGAGTGGATGCCGTTTACGCTTCGACGTGCGTTTCTAACGACTCGAGTCCCGGAAAGGCAAGCCTTGGCGTTGCTTGGGGTAGCATCACCCGATGAGGCATCTCTCTACATGCCTTCTTTAAATGCCTCCCACAAAATGTTCAAAAATAAAATACCCAAGGTACAACCCTAATGTTACGGCGATTTTTGTACTTTCAAAAGACTGCTTTTTCCGAAAAAAAATTGCGTAATTTAGGAGCCAACTTTAAACAATTAGGCCAGTAATTAGAACAAACGCACCCCCTTACCCTTTCCCCCAGCTTCGTCCTGGAACTACATAAAGACACTGCAAAAAGACATGGCTGTAGGATTCATTGGTGCCTCTTGTTCCGTTTTATTGTACCAGTTGAAAGCTAATAATTAGCACACTGCTATCTTTGTTTTAGATATTTGCGCGTCACTGCTGACGTTGCATATAAGAAAATTTGAATGTTTTAACAGCGAAGCTGTTTAGCAAATCATAATTTTTCGTGTCCGCAGTTAGAAATACCATTAAATTGCCGAGCGCGCGCACTTAAACGCGGGTCTCGCAGCGACCGCCCCGGCAGTTAGCAAAACCAAAAAACAAAATGCCTAGCGCTTTGCGACGATCGCCCAGCGTCCTCTGAGCACGTTTGTCAAGCCAAGCATACCCACTTACGGAGATTGGCCAAGATTGCGGCAACGGGCCGCAGTTAAAAACCAAGAAAATGGCGAGCGCTTGTGTGTGTGCGCCTCGTGGCGACTGCCCAGCGTCTCGAGCACACGTTTGTCGAGCCAAGCGTACCTACTTGTGGCAACACTTGCTCGGAACGAGAAAGACACTCCATAGTTTACGTCCCTCCAAGTTGACGTCCAATGATTATCACTCCCCCTCTCCCCCCCCCCCCCCCCCAAAAAAAAAAAAAAAATGAAGGGCGCTCACACGTACAGCAACAATGATGGAGTGCCACAACAATGGTCGTTGTGGCAGCGAAGGAGCAAATCGACTGCAATCGTGGCCTTAAAGGGCTGGTGAAGAGCTTTTCAAAAAAATTTTGTTGGGGGCATTACTTTATGGTTTTCTTGACGCTGAATTCGAAAAACGTGTTTATTTTGTGTGTAAATACACGCAAACCATCTTTTTTCGTCAAAATAAGCGACGCCTGCCCGGCGGCGCGGTCAGAGCGCTGGCTGCCTTTCAGGATTGGCCGGCTGCAGATGACGTCATATTCGGAAATGCCGGCGCTGCCGTGACTGCTCGGCCTGAAGATCTCATCGATCTCATTCTGTTCCCGTTCAGATACGGGCCCGAAGGACCTCTGGTGAATGGAGGGTTCACACAATCTTTCCTTAGAATATGAGAGCCTGAGGGAAGTATAAGCGCAACAAGTTCGCTCGCGGCGAGCTTGAGAAAGAGGTTCTCCCCCGACGACTCATGGCCCACTTATGCTTCTCGGGTGCAGGGAAGTTGTGCAGATATTGGTTCGCCGCTTTTACCACCAGCGCTAGTCACAACTCCTGGCACATTTTTTCGACACACCATCATCCCCTTCTTCGCATGTGCGACTTTGTTTTTGCATTCCGGCAGGCGGTACAAGCTGTGTGCAGCGGCCTGCGATGCGTACAAGCAGCAGCTAGCGAGCGGCCGGTCGCTGCGTCGCGCGGAGGTGCTGGTGCCGGGTCGCTGCGCGGCCGGTCAGCGGAACGTGTCAGTGCTGCACAAACGCAGTTTTAGAATAGGAGAACCGAACTGTTGTGGTCACCCGAAAGGTAGCGGAACCAAACGCAGCACACTTGTCGCCGACGAACTTTAGAAAAACACCTTCCCGAACAGCTCCAGCCAGCTTCGGTTGCACGGATCGCCTCGGAGGTTGGGAACTTTATGCTTAGCACCGATACCGATATTTGGTCACTGCTACCTCTACAATCGCGAATGACTATCCTTAAAACAGTTTTTCACCGCACTATCATCCCATTTCTCGCGTGCGAACCTTATTTTCACGTTGATAGTCATTCTAGCCATCGGTGCTATGTTCATTCTTGCGCGCAGGTAACGCCA
>NW_027526203.1:160985677-161003414 GCF_048455015.1 Haemaphysalis longicornis
GGTGACAGTCGTAACGATCAGTCGCATGCGAATCAGCCCACCGTTTTTGCTCCATGGTCAACTACGACGATCGCTGAGCTGAATTTGTAGATTCCGCGCGTTTAATCACAAAAAATGGATAATAAAGCAGGCAATCGTGAAGCGTTTCCTGCCTTCGGAAACAGTTCGCGCACACGCGCCGGCCGCGCCTGCCCAGCTCGGACACTCAGCGGCTCGAACCGGCGCAGACCACGGTAGCAACCGCTTGTCGCTGCTCCTTCTGAATCAATCTGATCGTTAAAATGAAGTTCCACATGCGAGAAAGTAGGTGTTAGTGTGGTGAAAAATAGTGCTAGAGATTGTTATCAGGGCTTTTTTTAAAAGCGGCGATCAGATATCTGCCGCAATGCAAGCCTACGCTGACCGGCCGCCGCGGCGCGCGGCGGGCGGTGCGCCGACCGGTCGAGAGATGGCAATACCTGCGCGTACCATCGAAACAGGCTACGCAGATGTTCAACTACGACGATCGCTGAGCTGAATTTGTAGATTCCGCGCGTTTGTTCGCAAGAAATGGATAAAGCAGGCAATCGCGAAGCGTTTTCTGCCTTCGGAAACAGTCCGCGCACACGCCGGTCGCGCCTGCCAGCTCGCACACTCAGCGGCTCGAACCGGCGCAGACCACGGTAGCAACCGCGCTTGTCGCTGCTCTTCTGAATCAATCTGATCGCTAAAAAGAAGTAGCTTATGCGAGAAAAGGGATGATAGTGTGGTGAAAAGTTGCGTTACGGATTGTCATTCGCTAGTTACACAGTTAGCGGCGATCAAATATCCGCCAGGATGCTAAGCCTAAAAGTTCCCAACACCCGAGCCGACCAGAGCAACGCGGTGGGTTGCGGGGGGTTGGGGCCTCAGCGTGCTCTCATTGGCTGTGGCCTCACGACGATTGCCAACGATGGCACGACTGCATCTGGCTTGCCAGACGCACGTCGTGAGCCTCCTCCGACCAGCGATCGACGCCAAAACAGGTCCTAACGATCAATCGTAACGATCAGTCGCATGCGAATCGCGTGCACCAGTCGTACATGTTCCCAGCGCTTTAAGGCCGCCTCCGACGGCGGAGTTTTCAAACTGGCCTATCTAAAAACGTTTGTCGTAGCGACTGCGCTGGTTTGCAAGCGTAGCGAGGCAGCGACATACCAAGCGCCCTTAAAAATTTGTACGTTCTATTTGCCTAAATTTGGCCGCCGCAGTTGTAAACAAGTAAGGCAACATTGTCCATGGGCTCAAGAAAAATGACGTAACTTCCTTCACACTTTTCGCAATGCATTGGGATGCTAGGGGCCTCTCCCTGAGTATTCTTTCCTCCATGCAGAGGGCAGTGGTGGCCCTATCCAAGGGCGAGAGTTTTAGGCGTGCTCCCGCGCAAGCAGACGGCGTGCACGCTCGTTCCCCACTTCCGTGCATCGAGAGGAATTCGGGGAAGACAGGTAGTCTGACCCCCACGGCGAACGTCCATCGGGATTCCGCAGCCCCCCTTTGGTCCAAAAGGAGCTTTCGGCGGATGAACATATCATTTCGTTTTTTAAATGCGAATGCATTTCTTAGTCGGGGGTTGTCGTGCTCCGTCGGCGTGCGCCTGCATTCCCTCCAGCGCGAGCGCACGTGAGCGCGCGCCTCGTAGTTCTGCCTTCGTCGTCGTCGTCGTCGTAAATGCGAATGCATTTCTTAGTCGGGGGTTTGTCGTGCTCCGTCGGCGTGCGCCCGCAGGTGTTATCTCTCCGCGCTCCTCCTCACCCTAGCAACAGCTGTGGCGCGCCTAGCAACCGGATCAGGTGGTAGCTCGGGCGGAAGTAGCGGAGGGCAAGGGGGAGAGGAGGAGCGTGCTTGGGCGTGTGAGGGCGCTCGCATCGCGGAGCTCGGGCGGAGTAGCGGAGAGTGAGTGGAGAGGAGGAGCGCGCTCGGGCTTGTGAGGGCGCTCGCATCGCGGAGCTCGGCGGGGAGAGAGAGCTCGCGCGCGGGGCGGGCGTGTTGCGCGGGTCTCTCTCTCCTCTCCGCGTACCCTCTCTCCGCTCGCTGCGCTCGGAAAATGTATATAAATGCAAGTGGAGCGCACGCCTCTCTCCGTTACTGCTTGCCGCTGCGCACTCATCGGTGCACCCAATGCATTCGCATTTCGCACGATCCCCTTCGGGAGGTGGGGGGAGTTTTTTTATTATTTGTTTTCGGACAGGATCTCCAGATCTATTTTTTATAGAGACGGCATCTGTCTCTTATGAATCCGCATATTTTTCAAGCGATTTCTCCTGTAAATATTTGTTGAGGGTAGTTTTGTTTTACAGCGCTATTTTGCCCCAGCGCATCAAAGTAATTAAAAAAACAAAGTCCTCGATCCTCTTTCATTTCCTTGCTTTTCTCGTAAATGTTATTTGAATTGATTACTGATTTTCTTAAGACATTCTTTTACATTTTTTTCTGAGTATCAAATTTCTATTTAACAAAAGTACCGAATGTGGGCTCTCAGAGATACCAATGAGCCACGATCCAACGTCGCTCATATTCGGGAACGCTGCTTTGGACGTGCATGATTGCTGCGGAAAATATTTTTGCGCACTAAGCGCTCTTCCGTGCTGTTAAACAAAATAAACACCTAACTTATGAGAATGGGGCGGTTATTACTGCAGTTAGAAAAAAAAATATCAGTCAGAATAGTAGCATTACAGCGTTACAAAACTAAATGTTTTGTAACTCAATGTAATAAACAAAACTCAATGTTTTAAACTCAATAAACAAAACTCAATGTTTTGTTTATTACAAAACGTAGTCTCTCAAAAACCCGTCTGCACTAGGGCATTTGTCTGAACCACCTGCCGTTTTCACGGCGGCACTCTAATTAGGACTGAGTAACTGTAGTGGGTGCAATTATTCCTCGTACCAACAACGCTTACACGTGAAGAGAAGGTGCAGCGTTGCACACGCTGCCCGCTACGCTAAAACACTCCATTCACGGAGTTCAGTCAGATAGCGTTGAATTAAAGCTAGAAATGTAGTTATGTTAGGCAACAGGGCATTACGCGCTCAATGTAATGAAACGTTGGATTTGGTGGCGCATTGGATGTACTGGCCGAAATTGGATGTAATGACACAGCTTTGGACGAAGTTGCTCGATGGATGTAATGCACGTTGGATGTAATGACACCTGGATGTAATGGCGCGTTGCATGTATTGGCACATTGGATGCAGGGGCCAAAAGTGGGATGTTCTGCTCGTTGGATGTGATGGCACGATGGATGTGTTGGCCCCAAGCGGAGGACTCCCAACTCTTCTACTCCCAACCCTTACGGGCAACAATAAAAGTCTCTCTCTCTCTCTCTCTCTCTCTCTCTCTCTCTCTCTCTCTCTCTCTCTCTCTCTCTCTCTCTCTCTCTCTCTCTCTCTCTCTCTCTCTCATCTCTCTCTTCTCTCTCTCTCATCTCTCTCTCTCTCTCTCCTATCATTATTCTCAACTGTTCCCGGCTGGCAAGAACCGAAACCATTCCAGTGGAGCGTCACACGAGCTCGTTACAACCGACAATCAATACGCTGATGACTTAGTTCGAAGGAAAGCATTCAAGCAAAAGCTTCCGAAATCCTCTGATATTTCGAAGAGAGAAAGAGAGAAGGTGGGGGGAAGCCTATAATGAAACCAGGAGGTGAGATAATTGATTGATTGTAAGGTTTAACGCGCCGACGCTACACAGGTGATGAGGCGCGTGCCGTAGTAGAGGGCTCCAGATTAATTTGACCACCTGGGGTTTTTTAACGTCTGCTGAATTCTCGGACACACAGGCGTTTTTGCTTTTCGCCTACATTAGAAAAGCGGCCGCCGCGGCCGGGGAATCGAACCCGCTTATTGTGCTCAGCAGCACAACGCCATAGCCACTGAGCCACCGCGGCGGGGTAGGAGATGAGCTAAAGGCAGTTAAAAAACTGACCCGAAATCGCCAACTTCTTTCTTTCCACCAAGCCAAGCAGTTGTTTACAACTTTTGTTCACCTCTCTCTTTAAAAGACCTTGTTACATCAGAGACGTCGTGCGGGTTAGAACCTTTAGCATACTGTCTTACCTTTTCTTTTTTTTTTCGCTGTCCGAAACGCATGAAAGCTTCTGACACGGGGGAAGTATACGCTCACCAAAGCCACATATAAACACTCGCCAGTTCTTGGTGAGCACTTTCTCATGGAATTTGGAAAGTCTATGCCATTTTTCGTTGTTCTGTTAACGACGCCGGGGAAAATACGGCCGGTGAGTCATTCAGGCACAAAAGTAAATTTGACGCCTGACTGACAACAACATACTTAACCTTGATAAATGACTGGCAGCAATGAGTGGATGCCGTTTACGCTTCGACGTGCGTTTCTAACGACTCGAGTCCCGGAAAGGCAAGCCTTGGCGTTGCTTGGGTGTAGCATCACCCGATGAGGCATCTCTCTACATGCCTTCTTTAAATGCCTCCCACAAAATGTTCAAAAATAAAATACCCAAGGTACAACCCTAATGTTACGGCGATTTTTTGTACTTTCAAAAGACTGCTTTTTCCGAAAAAAAATTGCGTAATTTAGGAGCCAACTTTAAACAATTAGGCCAGTAATTAGAACAAACGCACCCCCTTACCCTTTCCCCCAGCTTCGTCTGGAACTACATAAAGACACTGCAAAAAGACATGGCTGTAGGATTCATTGGTGCCTCTTGTTCCGTTTTATTGTACCAGTTGAAAGCTAATAATTAGCACACTGCTATCTTTGTTTTAGATATTTGCGCGTCACTGCTGACGTTGCATATAAGAAAATTTGAATGTTTTAACAGCGAAGCTGTTTAGCAAATCATAATTTTTCGTGTCCGCAGTTAGAAATACCATTAAATTGCCGAGCGCGCGCACTTAAACGCGGGTCTCGCAGCGACCGCCCGGCAGTTAGCAAAACCAAAAAACAAAATGCCTAGCGCTTTGCGACGATCGCCCCAGCGTCCTCTGAGCACGTTTGTCAAGCCAAGCATACCCCACTTACGGAGATTGGCCAAGATTGCGGCAACGGGCCGCAGTTAAAAAACCAAGAAAATGGCGAGCGCTTGTGTGTGTGCGCCTCGTGGCGACTGCCCAGCGTCTCGAGCACACGTTTGTCGAGCCAAGCGTACCTACTTGTGGCAAACACTTGCTCGGAACGAGAAAGACACTCCATAGTTTACGTCCCCTCCAAGTTGACGTCCAATGATTATCACTCCCCCTCTCTCCCCCCCCCCCCCCCCCCCCAAAAAAAAAAAAAAATGAAGGGCGCTCACACGTACAGCAACAATGATGGAGTGCCACAACAATGGTCGTTGTGGCAGCGAAGGAGCAAATCGACTGCAATCGTGGCCTTAAAGGGCTGGTGAAGAGCTTTTCAAAAAAATTTTTGTTGGGGGCATTACTTTATGGTTTTTCTTGACGCTGAATTCGAAAAACGTGTTTTATTTTGTGTGTAAATACACGCAAACCATCTTTTTTCGTCAAAATAAGCGACGCCTGCCCGGCGGCGCGGTCAGGAGCGCTGGCTGCCTTTCAGGATTGGCCGGCTGCAGATGACGTCATATTCGGAAATGCCGGCGCTGCCGTGACTGCTCGGCCTGAAGATCTCATCGATCTCATTCTGTTCCGTTCAGATACGGGCCCGAAGGACCTCTGGTGAATGGAGGGTTCACACAATCTTTCCTTAGAATATGAGAGCCTGAGGGAAGTATAAGCGCAACAAGTTCCGCTCGCGGCGAGCTTGAGAAAGAGGTTCCTCCCCGACGACTCATGGCCCACTTATGCTTCTCGGGTGCAGGGAAGTTGTGCAGATATTGGTTCGCCGCTTTTACCACCAGCGCTAGTCACAACTCCTGGCACATTTTTTCGACACACCATCATCCCCTTCTTCGCATGTGCGACTTTGTTTTTTGCATTCCGGCAGGCGGTACAAGCTGTGTGCAGCGGCCTGCGATGCGTACAAGCAGCAGCTAGCGAGCGGCCGGTCGCTGCGTCGCGCGGAGGTGCTGGTGCCGGGTCGCTGCGCGGCGGTCAGCGGAACGTGTCAGTGCTGCACAAACGCAGTTTTTAGAATAGGAGAACCGAACTGTTGTGGTCACCCGAAAGGTAGCGGAACCAAAACGCAGCACACTTGTCGCCGACGAACTTTAGAAAAAACACCTTCCCGAACAGCTCCAGCCAGCTTCGGTTGCACGGATCGCCTCGGAGGTTGGGAACTTTATGCTTAGCACCGATACCGATATTTGGTCACTGCTACCTCTACAATCGCGAATGACTATCCTTAAAACAGTTTTTCACCGCACTATCATCCCATTTCTCGCGTGCGAACCTTATTTTCACGTTGATAGTCATTCTAGCCATCGGTGCTATGTTCATTCTTGCGCGCAGGTAACGCCATCCGTCGGCCTCTCGCCGCATCTCGTGCTCGGGAAGGTTGCTGCCGACGACGCGCTGCGCGACCGGTCGGCGCTCCGTATCGCGATACAAATTCGATCACCTGTTTCAAAATCACCTTGGATGACAATCCCTAGCACAATTTTTCACCACACTATTCATTCACTGTCTCGCACGTTCACTTGCTTTTGGCGACGGCCTTGATTCTGGCCGGCAGCGAAGAGCGGTCGCTGCCGCGGCATGCGTGGTGCGTGCGAGCCGTTTCGTGCGCCGTACGGGAATGCACGACCGGCGAGTGTGCGGAGCGCTTCCGCGCGCAGAAAAAGCTTCATGCTTTCAGCTTGCTTGATTTCTTCTTAAAATCTAGCTACTCAGCTCAGTTTCCGCCACAGCCAACAACGTCGATCGGCAAAACGAGCAAGAAGTTCGCGAAGCCCTGAGCGCTGCGGTCCCACGAATTTTTTAATCCCCTTATAATGATGGGTCAGGAACTAGGGGTACCTGCATATTTGTTCGAGCCAGTCTCTTCGCGTATGAAGCACAGAGCACCCGACGACACGGCCGGCCCTGCGACTACTCGTGAAGGCAATGTAGTAGCCACGGGCGCTCGGGTAGGAAATCTCTGGTATCTAGGAGTCGCTTTAGGGAAGCACACAACAGCATTATGGTTGAAAATCGACGCGGTAGCAACTCTACACAATTGAGATTAATAAAGGGCACATTGCACGTCTGCTTAATTCGGAACTTCGCTGAGAAAACTGGGACACAGCGAAGCGGCGGCGCACGCCGCTGGCCGTCTTCCGAATATGACGCTACTTCCGGTCGCTGCCTCTCGGTTTCTCGCTCTTCCGGCGGCACAGCCGCGAGTGGTGGGCGGGGCGTCGGGTCAGCTTTATCGACGAATATCTCAGTCCCCAAGCGAGATATGAAGAAAATTTTTTTACAGTCATAAACTATCCAACATACTAATTGTAAAAAGCAAACATTTATCTACTTTCAAAAACCACTTCACCAGCCCTTTAAACCTCCGTGATGGCCTTTTCGCTACCTTGAATTCTTGCGCGTTAGTGTGAGCCATCCCCAACTTTTGGGGACACGCGCCTCCGAAGACGCTTAGCGCCCTCCTCGGCGGCAGCCCTCGACGGCGAGTGTAACTGAACGGGAGGGAGCAAAAAAAAAAAAAAATCGTAGCTCTCGAACAGAGGCAGGTTTTTCAAAAGACCTTCATAATATACCTAAAGTTACTTTAAGCGCACTCGCGGGAAAAATTAGAGCAGTTTAAAGCATTACTTACGGTTTTCTAGCGCACCTAAAGTTTTCCAACCGGGGCGCTTGACTTCTTATTTGTTTCGCAATACTAGCGGTTATACTAGCGCTGCACATAAAGATTTTCAAAAAGACCTTCGCGAAATACCTTAAACTACTTAAAGGGCACTCACAGGTAAACTTTCTGCCCTGCAGAGCATAAATTGTTGGTTCCTCGCCCCCCTAAAGTTGAATTCTCAGGGAGAGCCTCCTTGATTTCTTCCTTAATTGTGTCGTGATACCGGCGCTGCAAATTGATATTTTTCTAATTGAGTTCGGGAAATATTTAAAAACACTTAACGCGCACTCACGGAAAAGATAACCCTGAAAAATGAAAATGGGAGAGAGCAGGTGGGCGGATTGCGAAATCGTTCCCGGCAATTTATCAAACGCCATTTTATTGAACTCCCAGCGGCCGTTTCACCGAAAATTTAAACGTTTGGCCGAAGTCTTTTCGCTACAAGATCTTCTGTACAGACCGTTTCTGCAAGGTGTATTCTGCACACGTACATTTAAAGGACGCGGAGTCGAAGGTTAGACCGACACAAGATTAGCAAACTGATCCCGGACCATCTCCACTAACGGGAAACCTACGGAGGGGCGAAGGGTGTATAAGTGTATTCTCGGCGGCTTGACGTTTTTGCCCACGGAAATGAAACCGTTTGGGGGTAGGATATACAGCTTAGCTGTAAGTCTCGTGTCTTGGAAGCACGAAGCGTCCTAGCGCGAGGCGTTGGAAAACGGGTGTCTCGGTGTGTTTTTTTAGGCATTTTTGACGACGGAGATGAAACGTTCTAGCGCGAAGCACTGGATAACCAGTGTCCCGGTGCATTCGTTTGGTATGCGTTACGTTCCAGAGCGAGGAATTGGAAAACGAGTGTCCCGGTGTTTTAGTGCCGTGATTACATGATACGAGATACGACGACGACGATGACTCGGGACGCCGACAGCCCGAGCCCCTAAGGGGCTTCGACCCCGACGGCATTTTATCAACCAAGCGCAATTTTCCCCATACCCGAATAACGACGCTCGGATCAATCAATCAATCAATCAATCAATCAATCAATCAATCAATCAATCAATCAATCAATCAATCAATCAATCAATCAATCAATCAATCAATCAATCAATCAATCAATCAATCGTTTAATTAATCAAATGATTTAAATAATTGATTGATGTGTCAATCAACGAAGGCAATTTATGTTTTATGTGAGAAATAGGTGGCAGTGACCTTTATTGATCTAGTGATCTAAAAAATGAAGAAAGTTCCTTCATTTTTTTATGTTCCTTTTTTTTTTGGTAAGACAACGGTCGTTGAGGCCATAATTGACTTGAGCGAGTTGCCAGAAACAGTTGTTTAATAAAATGCAAGGTTGGGTTTTGCCTTCATGGCCCATTTAGCGTCACAAGCCAAGTGCTGATACATGTAGCACGCACGCGCACGCACGCAGGGAACCGCGCTCATAAAACAGGGCTTTTTTAACACCTATAAAGAGCAGCCTTTCAAAAAAAGAGCCCCAATGGCGCCTCTTTCAAATGAAAGATCGAACGACATTGGAAAGGGGAAAGACGAAGGCGAAGGTAGAATGCACAAATAAGGGAGCACCGCGAGATCAACAGGCCAAACCATCCGAGAACTGTTCCGGTTGGTTTAATGTTACATACGCTTCATGCATCCAAAACAACTGCCTAGCGGTTATTTTCTCGAAACTGCCATTCTTCTCTTCTTTCTGATTTCCGTATCACGGCCCAGTTAGGCGAGTCTCGGTTCTCACCATCACTCGGACGATTTCATGTTGGGCAATGCATTTCCTGCATCGTGGGATCTGAGTGGCAGACACACGCAGTTAGGCTTCGAAACCATAATTTTTCCCATCCTTTTCTTTGTGCCGTGACTTCACGGATCCCAAACGAGAAACAGGGGCGTGAAGGCAAGACGCGGGCTACGAATACCAATTCCACCCGTTGGGGAAGGGGGGGGGGGGGGGGGGGGGGGCAAGACCAACTATCGTTCAGAGGCTGCCGTATTCAATACAATTCGTACATCAACAATGATTCCGGCATTACTTAATTTTGATGACATGTTTGAACAGTACGTTTGAACGAGGTGGACTCAGCAGTCCCAGCGGGCTACAAGAGTAAGACCGGAAAAAGAATAGGCAAAAAAATTGGCCGCGTATCTGCTCCTTTCGTTGCAAATGACGCCGAAGACGATAGTCGTGTGGCACCCCTGCAAAGTAAACGCCTCCCTTCTCTTTCCAGCTCCCCTCTTATGCTGTTCCTCTCCCGTCTCGCTCCACCCTAGATAAAAGAGGTTTGCTCAAGTCAGTTTAAATTTACCACGTTCCACTGTTCCACGCCGGGTGCATCGATGCCAGCGTTGCCTTACCGCTGAGACGCTCGTGAATCGAGGCACCCTGCTGCAACTTTTCAACAACCACGCTGCCGTACTCCACGCGCTTTCCAAGGAACATGCAACCAATCTAGTGGAACCTTTTGTTACTGTTGCGGTTTGATTTCTTAAAATGCCTCGAGAAGCTATAGTGGCGCGGGTGACAGAAGGCGAAAGAAGGAATTTATTTTCAGCAGTGGCTGTAATTCATCGAAAAATCAAGCATCCAGGATTTTTTAATAAAGGAACACTGCAAATATTACTTATGTATTGATTTTCTACCTCATATTTGCGTATTTCTTTTGTTCTTCTTCAACAATGTTCACAAGTATGAACGTTGCCACCGGACTTAGACGTTTAGATTTGGCTGTGGGTATATAAGACTATTGTAAGACTATTGTGCCGATTTTGTTTCACAGACATACAGACAGACAGACAGACAGACAGACAGACAGACAGACAGACAGACAGACAGACAGACAGACAGACAGACAGACAGACGGACGGACGGACGGACGGACGGACGGACGGACGGACAGACAGACAGACAGACAGACAGACAGACAGACAGACAGACAGACAGACAGACAGACAGACAGACAGACAGACAGACAGACAGACAGACAGACGGACGGACGGACGGACGGACGGACGGACGGACGGACGGACGGACGGACGGACGGACGGACGGACGGACGGACGGACAGACAGACAGACAGACAGACAGACAGACAGACAGACAGAAATTTCGGCGTTTAAGTAGCCCAAGGAAGACTATCGTATTTAAAACAAAGGCCCATCTCCCCGCGAGGGGGACTCGAGAAAATGCGTCGCATAGGGGGTGGGTGTATTGCGTTAACGTTTAGTGTTTGGGCAGTTGGTGGTAGTGAATGCGTTGTATCAGCAGCTTCTTGACGTAGTTTGAATGAGTCAAGGATATAAGGCGCGTTCGTAGCCTCCCATTCTGTGTCGGCTTTGTGGCGCAGTGGGTAGAGCACCATGTACATTGAGTTCCGCCCGCAGGGTCGAGGGATCGAAACCAGGCGCCGGTAAGTATTATTTTTTTATATAGTGTAGGGGGAGGGGTGCGGACCTGTTGTTGAGAGCGAGGAGGGTAGCGTGATGCGGGAGAGGAGGAGTGGGGGAGAGGGCGCACCTACGCGCTGAGCTGTTGCGGACGGACGGCGGACGCTACATGTGAGTTAAAGAAATGCTGTGCATTTAAAAATTGGCCGCGTTTCTGGTCGCTCCGCCGCAAATGTCGTCCTCTGCCGCCCCTGCCGCGTAACTGCCTCCTCTCCTCCCGCTCTCACCCCTCATGCTGTCCCTCTCCTTTCTCAGTGCTCCCGCGATGAACGCAATGAAGGTTTGCCGAAGTCAGTTTAATTTTCCCACATTCGCGCTGCTGCCGCTCCTTCTAATAGACTTTTTGATAATGTTGCGCCTGACTGGCGAGTCCCGAGCGCAAGGCTTGAGCGTCAGCCCTTTTCGTATTTTGCGGATAAAATATTGTTTTGCAAGCGTTTATTTTTCTGTTTGTTTTCGCAACAGTTGCGCCCACGTCTATTTTTAAATAAAATACCACTGAATGTGCCAGTTTTGTATGAACGTTTTGCTGAAATAGCGTGAATGTTTTATTTTTGGTCAACGCTGACTTCATTTTTGGTGAACAAGTATGAAGTATGCTTCACTATTTCGTTGGAAATATCTTGACGACGTAAACGTGTCATACAAGAGTAGTTCTAACTTTTCGCTGGGTAGCCGAATCGAGGGACAGACAGACAGACGCACCAAATTTCCGCGTTTAAAGGGGCCCTGAAAGAGGCTTTGCCGATACATGGGCGTTCCTTCGAGAATATTGTTATAACGATTAGTATTAGTGAAGTTATTGCAAATTAAAACATCTCATTTTCGCCCGCGCCGCGATTCGCTCTCGCTTCGTCCACTTCCTCGCACCGCGCGAGCGTGACTACCCATGATTCCTCGCTTCTCGGTGACGTCTGCAAGAACATCCGGTTGCGGGCGTCGTCTGCTACTGCGATAGGGATTCTGTGCCGCAGCATCTCTCGTCGAAGGGGCCGTTCGACTTTCTGCATTCCGTTTGGGCCGCGTTTTTGTCACTTTGCTTGTGAATCCTGTACTCCGCTGACGGCTGAAAAAGCTGGTGGAAGGAATGGGGCGGGTCTTTTACGCTTCGACACCACGCCGAAAGATCACGCTAAAAGAGTACGACCTTGTCACCACGCGTTCGCGGCGACGACATGTAATTGTACATATGGGAGTCTAAAATATGTCAGCGAATCACCAAAGAATCGCCTCAAATTTTGTGAGAATGAGCACGTACATGCGTTCCGAACCGACGTCAGCTTATGTAGTGCTCGAATGGCCACTCGTTAGCGCCAGTGTCGAGCTTGGTCATGTTGTGGTGACGCCATGCACGCGCGTACACAGGCAGTTGTATTCCATTCGGTTATTCCGATCGGTTCTAACCATTTATAACCGTAACAAAAAGCAGCCGAAGGGCTGCACGGTAGTGTGCAGGGGATTATTTTAGAGTGCGTGGCGCATTCCATTTCCCCCTCCCGCCCCCCGTACTTTCCGGAAAACTCCTACGCGACCCTGTGTTTATGAACAACTAGACAAGTACACAGTAACAGATATCACGAGCAGTATCAGAAGAGTAGTGCGAGTTTTGGGGTCGTGCGCGTCTGCCTCTTTGTTCAACTGCGCGTATGATGGCACAAAATAATTATTCCACCCTCGCTTTTTCTCTCTATACAGGAAGTTCATTCATTTTTTACGCGCTCAGTTCTGCCAGTTGCGAAATGTGGAGGGTTTGGATGCCGGCCGCGGCTCTCCAATCTACCTTGTGTCTTGTTTAAGTGGACGCGAGAAAACTATGTTTACTCTATGAAAAGTCATACCAATTTAAAAGCTTTCGAAAGGTCAGTCTGAAATAGAGCGAACTGCTCGTAAGTTCCGGAACAAAACCCCAGGGCTGTACAAACAATGTGCAGATTGGTCTGTACTGAACGTCCACGCAAGCCGCATGCTTGGCAAGAACCTATTACTCTACGAGCATAGACATTGCAAATTGATGTCGGTTGGACAGAACCTTCGCAAACATTTTGTAATCCACATTAGAGAGTTTGATTGGCCTGTAACCATCAACTGAAAGCAGTCTTTTCCTTCTCTGTAGACTTCGGAATTAAAACCGTGTGACTTAGGGGGAATGATCGGGAAAGAGAATTTGTATCAAGGGCACGAGTAAAAATGTTTGGAAGAACGGAGCCCGAAGAGACTTAAATACTTCGTAAAATTCTTCCGAAATTCCGTCGGGGTCAGGTGACTTGGGAGTGGGAAGCTGGTCGACATCATTTTCTACTTCATTCAAGGTAATAGGGCCACTTATGCATGAACAATCTTCATCTGATACAGGCGTAATAAGGGACACATGGTGCACAACATCGCTGTTAAGGCTGCCCGATGTGCTAAACATTGATTGGATTGCTTGTAGTGTTTAACGCGCCGACGCAACACAGGCGATGAGACGCGCCGTATTGGAGGGCTCCGAATTAATTTTGACCACCTGGAGATCTTTAACGTGTGCCGAAATCTCGTACACACCGGCGTTTTTGCTTTTCGCCTCCATCAGAAAAGCGGCCGCCGCGGCCGGGAATGGAACCCGCGTACTCTTGCAAAGCAGTTTTTTTTTTTTCAACAATAACTTTATTTACAGAAATAAATTTGAGTACCGTTGACATGGGGGCAAGAGATAGGACGTGAAAGTACGAGAGCGCCTACAAGGCTTATTGTTACACATTGACCCACAGACAAATAGATATATAGGGAAAAAAAAAGGTCACGGTTACGGACAATACCAAGGCTTGTAGCATGAAAGACAAATTTCACAATGCATCAAGAAAAAAAAAACGCCAATAACAGGTTGCGGGCTCTGCGGTATATATATACAAAGCATGAATCAGACATGACGAGAGAAGTCAAGAGAAAAGAAAACGTAAATAAAGAGATGGATATGTCGCTTGCCGTATCCGGCGTGCGTACCTTCAATGCCCACTCACCCCTTGCCGCGTATATGCTGGACGGGATAAGTAAGCGAGACAGACACGCGTTTATCTCGGCGGATGGCCTCTCTTGTTTTAAAGGAACTCGCAGCCTGACCCCCTTTCTGCAGTGCCTCGCGCAGTGCCTCGTCCGACTCGGGTCCCTCCAGCGCGCTCGTGGTCCAGTTTACTTTTTCAATGAAGTGGCTCTAGGCTGGTTTTGGGCTCACCGAGCACTCAACGTATACCGCGTCCGTCCGTGCCCTCCAGAGAGAGTGGAGGCCCAGGACGAAGACACATTCCGCCTCCGCGTTTAGGGACCTGAGGCTCGACCAGGTTATCTTACATCGGGTACCAAAGAATGACTGAATTCCGCCCCAAAAGCAGTGGGAAGTGTTGCATGCAAGGAAGACGTGCTGAGGCGTCTCCGTTTGCCCGCACAGGATGCATCCTGCTCCGTAAGGCAAAAAGAAGCCCCGCGACTCCTGACGCGCCATAGCGGGCAACACTCCGACGTGGAAGCGAAACGAGAAATCTTTAGACCCGGTGGGTACCAGAAGAGCTCGCACATGCCTCAATACGTTCCTGCCTGGCGTGCTCTCGGACGGCTGCCGATAAAGAGGACTTTCGCCAGGGGATCCCAGTAAAGCCTTCATGGGCTAGCACGAGGAGGTATTCCCAGGAAAAACTGCTCCTCCAAGCTCACGAGTGCAGCGGTTACCTCTTTGCAGAAACCAGTGTGGCTTGGCCCATGGTTTAGGCCCTCTGACGTGGCGACCCACCTGGCCAGGTGAGCAGAGCCGAGGTGCTGTAATGCCGCACGGAGGAAAGAGTCCGGCTGGTCGCGTAAGTACAAGAAGCGCTGTACGATCAGCCTGAGCTGTACGTTCACAAGGCCTACACCTCCTTTCTCCAGACTCCAAAACAGGTTAAACCGACGCATGGGTTCATATGTTGAACGCCAGAGAAAGACGGCCAATAACCGGTGGTGTTTGTGAATTGTGCTGGCGTCAATAGTGGTGATGCGTGCACCGTACAGCATGGCAGGATATACGAGGGCATTGCAGACGTGTGCCCTGGAGAAAATGGTGATGTGTCTTGTCCTCCATGGCTGAAGGTTTCTCAGCAGCCGCCAGTTTCCCCCCCACGCACACCCCAGTCAGGTTCAGATTTACTCCGAGATAGCTTCCCACACTATCCTTCCAATCAATGCCGAAGAGGCGTCGAGGCTTGCAAACCCACTCACCAAGTCAGGCTCCTTGACTTGGCCATGTTTATTTCTGCCCCGAATTCAAGCGGAAGAAACGACCAGCCAGCTCTACCAACTCTCCCGCCTGCTCCACGGATGAGCAAAAGAAGGCCACGTCATCCGCATATGCCAGGACTCGCAATTCCTCGTCCCCCAGTACAAGGCCACTGATTGTGTCTGACGCGGCAATCATCCGGCAAAGTGGCTCGAGGTACAGGGCGAAAAGCACTGGTAACATCGGGCATCCCTGGCGCACCGATCTCTGAACGGGGATGGGAACTCCCGGCAGACCATTTAAAACCAGACTGGTGGTAATGTCTTTGTAACAAGTCTCCATCCAGTCTAGCATGATGTCCCCAATCCCACAAATACATGGACGTCGACGACGTGGCGGCGATGATGAGCACCGAGGAGCCTGGGGCAGCCGCTCCTCCACCACCTCCTCTCCACGCATCCCTGCACGTGCTTTCGCCTCAAGGCAACACCCCCGCTAAAGCGCAAGAAGCAGGCCAGCTAGACGAGGCAGAGGGGAAGAGAGAAGAGAAGAGCGAAGACAACGAGACGCCTGGCCTTCAACCTTCAGACAGCACCGAGCCCAACGCGCACGCCGAGAGAGGGAACGCAAGCGAGACACAACACCCCCCATTCCCCGCAGTCGGGATTACCGCCGTCCCCGTGCTCAGCAGTCGTGCTAAACAAAATTGTGTAATATTTCTCAAACTCTGATGTAATTTCTTCCGTGGTGCTTATAAGTGCACCTTTAGAATGGATCCGCGCAGTGAGAAGTAGCCGTCCCAAATACCGTCCCCGGGCTGGCAAACGCAGTTGAGGTCGCCCATCGAAACAAGAAATCGATCTGTGCTTAGATAACTGGCTAAGTTCTCGAATAACTGGGAGCAAAAATGTGGAATAACATGCCAAACTCAATCAAAACATTACGAAATATGTTACCGTCCCTACGACATTACTTCAGAATTCAAGTACAATACCGAGAACCGTCATTTTGAATGTAAGGCTATGTTCAGGCTACCGACACAAGAGAGATATCCTGATCTATGGACGTAAATAAACGGCGTTTCACGCACTTAGGTTGGCTGAGACGTGCAATGACGTCATTCTTTAAAGTTATTACGACAGTTGCCGCAAGAGTCGTAACCCGGCCTAGGAATCACTGCTCTGAAAACATATTGAGCAGAATAACGTGCTGCCAATTATTTTTAGTTGTGTGCGACAATCTACCATTTTGGCCCAGGATTGTGTTTTTGAAAATACTTTACTAGTGGATCCAATAATAGCATAGTCGCACAGGTTGTGGGTCCAGGTGCCTTATCAACATGTTTTTGCGATGAATTTTGATGAAATAAACTGCTTGTTCTTGTCACGTGATTTATGAGACATCCCTATCTTTCTCGCTCAAAATTCAGAATTCTCAGGAACCTAGTGGAACCACTGCAGTAAAGTGACATTTCACATGGAGCACGCCGACTCGGACATGAACACTGTGAAAGAACTTTCCAGAACTCGACTTTTCCTCGCTGTCAAAAGGTAGCGCCCATACATTTCAATGGGATAGTTTCCTCGGCTCTGAAACGTAGTAGAGTAAATCACATAACTTCAAACTGCGCACAATGCACGCTGTCACCTTCAGTATTGTACCAGAATTCTTTAAATTACGCTAAATAACTGCAGAGTAATTACTTCTGAAAGAATTGCGATGAGCCGGAAAGGTGCTCATGTATTGGTATACTATTGTACTCCATGATCGACGCCTGTATTGTCTTGCTTAGAACCGCCCCTTTTTAGCTATTTTCAAGTAAACGTTTTGACACAGTGGAAGCCCGGTTTCACGCATGCGCAGTGTGTCCAGAGATGCCATCGGAGCTTGTCCGGTATATGGTGAAATGCATTAGCTTTGACAGAACACCATTGGACCCACTAAGAAAGCTTTCGCTTTAAAAAACGCACGACAATTAGCCGTGAAGACGACTCTGCCATTGCTCCGAGTTGATCTACTTTTCATAATTACGTACAGTTCACAGTGAAGTCGCATATATTGGTGGATTCCCGTACGCAGCCAGTACACGAGCCAGCCCCATGTTTATTCATTAGTCTGAAATTGTAGTCCCTGCAAGTTTCATTAAGCCATCACAGTCAATCATACCAAATGATAGAAATACATACGTGTGCAATCTCTAATCGTGTGCCTGGTGTGCGTTTCATGCAGCTCCACTGGTCATCCACCTTTACGGAGAGAAGTGGCACAATGTTTTGCCCTCCTCGTGAGCACAAAGAAATCAACACAGTCTGTTTGA